>NC_090074.1:4246223-4294104 GCF_038355195.1 Osmerus mordax | reverse complement strand
TTCTGTCATGGCCCGCCAGAGTCGACTCCCCCCCCTCCCCCTCTCCCTCTCCAAACCAGGACTCCTCCCCAACACCAGCTTTTGATGTCATAATGCGCAAACACACACACACAACACAGAAGGCTGACTGGCCAACGTGGCACGTGTTCCTCACCGGCGCTCTCTCATCCCGCGTTTGTGTGTGTTCCTCCCCCCTCCCTTTCCTCCTCCCCCCCCCCCAACAGAGCCGGGGTCCCCAAAGGGGCCAAGGGCTGCGTGCTGAGGCCCCTCAGGAACAAGAGGGCCCCGCGGCCGGCCGAGACCTTCGAGGACCTGCGCCGGGACGCCTTCCGCATGCTGTGCTACCTGGGGCCCCACCTCTCCCACGATCCCATCCTCTTCGCCAAGATCGTGCGCCTGGGCAAGGGCTTCATGAAAGAGGTACCGGTGGGGGGGCCATGCCTTCGAATCGGGCATTCGACCAGTTTTGAGTTTCAAACGACGATCGATGTCAACTCCTTGTGCATGTTTTCACCCCCCTCCCCCTCCAGTACCAAAGCGACAGTCGAAATGAAGTCAAAGACAAAATGGTGAGTTGTCTGGATTACCCGTCGGGGGTCGACGCCCGACTTGAAGCAGCAAACACACACACACACACACTCCCAAGGTGTTAAACGAGCCTGGCGTTCTATCAAGCGCGCACACACACACACGCCCAGACTGCTGAGGTGTTTTAACCGGCGCCCCGCTCTGCCCCAGGACACGCTCCTGAGCTGCTTCTTGAGCATCGCAGACCAGGTGCTGCTGCCCTCGCTGTCCCTGATGGAGTGCAACGCCTGCATGTCGGAGGAGCTCTGGGGCCTCTTCAAGCTCTTCCCCTACCAGCACAGGTGAGCAGCACACGCGCACGCACGCACGCACACAGGCAGCAGCACGCCAGTCGTACCGCCAGTCACGTGCACGAAAAACAAAACCCAACATTTTCCCGTCTGTTTTTTCGATGCCCGACACCCACAGAAACACCCGCAGAAACAGCAAGCGTGTGGGTTTTAGTTATTTTATATTCTCATCACCCCCCCCACATCCCCTCGCAGCGCTGTTTGCTGTATTCGTAGTATTTGAACCCCCCTCGCTCCCACCCACCTGTGTGCTATACCGGCTGTAATCCCACCCACCTGTGTTCTACCTGTGCTCCCTCAGATACCGGCTGTACGGCCAGTGGAAGAACGAGACGTACACCAGCCACCCACTGCTGGTGAAGGTCAAAGCTCAGACCGTGGACCGCGCCAAATACATCATGAAGTGAGTCACGCTGCCGCCGCCGCGCCCACCAGCCCGAGTCCTCCGCCGCCATCCGCCCTCTCTCCTCTCCCCGTTCTGGCGTGGCAATTACCAGTCCCGCTTCACACACACACCCACCATCCATGCCTATCCTTGTTTTTTCTTTTTCTTTCTCCGTTTCGTCGTTTCCTACGTCTCTAGCGGCGAACCCCCTTCTGACTTTTCCCCGACGATGCTCCTGAAAAATCCCAAATTAGCATTTGTAAAGAGATGCATGTGCAGCGTTCGGATGATGAAAGCCCGTGAAAAGTGTTGGACGCGGGGCGGAGAGATGAGAGGCCTTGCTTCCTGCGCTCAGGGCCGCCCGGCAAGCCCCCTGAATGACCTGCGGCGGTTGCCATTGGAAACGGTGTCCGGAGAAATGCGTGTGTGCGTGTGTGTGTGTGTGTCGCCTGGTTGATGTGGGCGCTAAAGGAGCACGCACACGGGGCCTGGTTACCATGGTAATGGTTGGGTTGGCACGGCGCTCGGCCCTATTCAGCGCCTCGCGCGGCTTCCTTTGATACGAGAGCTCAGCGTCTCCGCACGGCGTTCCGGGGAAGAGAGCCACGTTAACTGGGTCACTTGTGTTTCAGGCAAATCCAGCCTTTCTGCAAACGTTGGCCTAACCACGAACACACACACACACACAGATAATAGTGTGGATGTGCCCCCCCCCCCCTCACAAGCCGAGACCTCAAGTACATAGGTTGTAGTACTGCCATGTACACCAGCACGTGTTAATGCCCGGGGACCCCTGTGTGTCTGCGTTCCCTGCCAGGGGACAGGGAGGGGGGGGAGGGGGAGGACGGGGAGGGGGTATTCCCAGCGATGCCACCCAACACAGCCCGGGGCCGCATGATCATGTATGACGGAGCAGCCGCTCTGGGAAGCTAGCGATGCTTGCCTTTCCTGCTATAACCCCCCTCCTCCTCCTCCTCCTCCTCCTCCTCTCACTGGAAGAATATAAAAAAGGTCACCCTACTCTTTTGTATTTTAATGCATGTTGGCAGCAGGGGTTTGTGTTTGTGTGTGTGTGTGTGGGGGGGGTTATCAATATTCCACTTCCAGACAGGAAGACAACCAAGTGGTGTGTTGTCTCCTGGCTCCCACACACACACACACACACACACACACAGACACAGGTTTTGTGAACACTTTGTGTTCCTGCGAAGGCGTTCCCAGCGATTGTTTCAGCCTGGGTGCGTGTGTGATCGCCATGACAAGAGGAACCGCGCCAGGGGGGTGTGTGTGCGTGCGTGTAACCACTCCCAACATGCATCACTGTCTGGATTCGGTCTAAGGGGGACACTTTGGTGTTTGTGCGAGAAATGCGTGAGGAGGATGGCGCGAGTGGGACCCCCAGCCAAACATTTCGCCATGGCCTTTCTTGGCAGAGAGTGTGTGTGTGTGTGTGTGTGTGTGTGTGTGTGTGTGTGTGTGTGTGTGTGTGTGTGTGTGTGTGTGTGTGTGTGTGTGTGTGTGTGTGTGTGTGTGTGTGTGTGTGTGTGTGTGTGTGTGTGTGTGTGTGTGTGTGTGTGTGTGTGTGTGTGTGTGTGTGTGTGTGTGTGTGTGTGTGTGTGTGTGTGTGTGTGTGTGTGTGTGTGTGTGTGTGTGGTGCCCACGAGCCCTAGTGCGAGAGAGTAGGACGGAGCCCATCGTAACAGAAGTTGCGATGGAGGGTTCAGCCGTCGCCCCCCGGAGACGCAGAGTGGGATGGAACAAGCCCTCGTCTCTCTGCGGAGGGAGGGGAGCGGGTCTGCACTTAGACGCAACCCAAGTGCCTGGAGACCTGTTCTCTCTCGCTCCCCCTCCCCCGCTCTTGATTATTCATCTGCTTTTTGTTCGTCGGGCGGATTGTCGTTCTGGCGTGGGTAGGTTGGGCTGAAGCAGTCAGCCTCGATTTGGCAGACGGGTTCTTGACGGACAGGACTACCACTCGACGGGAACACTGGGAGACGTTCTCCCGGTCGGGCAGTGCTGTGGTTCATTGATGGTGTGTGTGTGTGTGAGCAGGCCTCCAGACTGACATGACCCTGGGCTTCCTTTATCGTGCCGTGCGACGAGCTGAACGGTTGACGTCGACCGACTTATTTATATACTTGTTTACTTGGCGTCGATGGAACTGAAATGTTTGAATGCGCGACATGCAATGAACTTGTCTCAGGTGTGTGTGTGTGTGTGTGTGTGTGCGTCAAGTACGTCTACTTCCTTCCATCTAGAAATCTCCAGACCACGGAGCCAATGCGTTGCCCTGACACCTTCAAGTAAACGCCTTTTTATCTCTTGTCCCCCCCCCCCCCCCCCCCCCCCAGACGCTTGACCAAAGAGAACGTGAAGCCGTCTGGACGCCAGATAGGCAAGCTGAGCCACAGCAACCCCACCATCCTCTTTGACTACGTACGTATTCTCTTCCCTCTTGTCCTTTCTCCCGTTTGTATGTGTTTTTCTTCCTCGCCGGCTCCGTGTCCCGCCTGCCCGATCGCCCAGAGGAGCGCTTTTGCCTCCGACGCTAATGTTATGCCGCGTGAGTGATGCTCCTTGGCGCCTTTTTGAATAGTTAATGCCTTCCTTCGCGTCAGCCTCGACCGTGACTAATGTCCGCTCATATCTGGAGACGGGGCGAGAGAGATATGTTTTCTTTTAAAGGCGTTTGCTACAGATAAGGACCGGCCGCCGTTAAAAGACGAGCTGCGGAAAGGGGGTGGGGGGGGGGGGGGGGGGGACTGATTGTAAATGGGATTTCTCTCTGCGACTCTCGTTATTCTTCATCAGGCTGTCTTGGGACAGAACACCTTCCTCACCTCCTCTCCCCCCCCCCCCCCCCCCCCCCCACACACAGACACACACAAACCGACTTCCCTCGTGGCATAAGCCTTAAATCTCTCATCTCGAATACAACCGAGCAGAGCAGGCGTCCAAACATGGAGAGGGGCAAGAGGGTTTGGGGGAGGAGGAGGAGATGAGCCGTGCTGTGTGTGTGGGGTGGGGGGTGGGGGGGCCTCAGCGGGACATTAATGGAATGAGAAAGGGCCTGCCTCATGCTGACAGAGTAGGGAGGGGGCTGGAGAGGGAGAGAGGGGTGGGGAGGGGCGGGGGGGTCCACTGAGTCAGGAGCTGTGTGCCTCTCTTGGCCCCCAGCCGGGCTGCGGGGCCCCCTGCTCCGGTTGAGAACTCCCCCTCTCCTCCCTCCCTCCCGCCACTATACCTCCACCTCTCTGCCCTATTCAACATCAAGTCCCCGGCCTCCAAACACAGCATCAAGGTCAGTTCACCGGCACCGCATTTGCGTTATTTCATCCAATACCACGCCCTTACGTAACCCTCCCCCACAGTCAGTTTCGGTGTCGCCCGGAAAACGACCACAAGACGTTAAGTCAGA
Organism: Osmerus mordax; assembly: GCF_038355195.1. Classification (NCBI taxonomy): domain Eukaryota; kingdom Metazoa; phylum Chordata; class Actinopteri; order Osmeriformes; family Osmeridae; genus Osmerus; species Osmerus mordax. The sequence goes on along the minus strand of NC_090074.1, from coordinate 4,289,423 downwards.
AGTTGTCGTCGTGCGTCGAGCTCGGCTACCCCTCGTCTCAGGAGCGAATCCCGACGCGCAGGAGCGGAACCTTTTCTTTTGACCCTGTGTTTCGCCCCGCAGATCCTGTCCCAGATCCAGTGGTACGACAACCTCATCGGCCCGGTGGTGGACTCCCTGAAATACCTGACCTCGCTCAACTATGACGTCATGGCGTGTATCCTTTTTCACGCCTCGCCGGTGTGCGGGTCGCACGCGTGGGTCTGACCTCTGACCTGCGAGGAGGGGGGGGGGGGGGGGGGGGGTTAGGGGTCTGTTTCGAAAACGCATGTCTGTTTTTTTGTTTTTGTTTTTTTGTTGCGTCCCTTAACCCCGCCCCTCGCAGACTGCATCATCGAGGCGCTGGCCAATCCCGAGAAGGAGAAGATGAAGCACGACGACACCACCATCTCCTCCTGGCTCCAGAGTAAGTGGCGCCGCGACGGCCTGGCTCCGTAGCCAATCAAGACAGACCACACGACTGGTTTGACCATGCTGTGTGTGTGTGTGTCGGCAAATGTGGTCGTTGACTCCAGGTGTACCCCCTCCTGTTCTCGGACCGATGGACCCTGACGTAACCCGCGTCATCAACTGTTGTTTTTCTCCCCCCCCCCCCACAGGCCTGGCTAGTCTGTGCGGAGCCGTGTTCCGAAAATACCCCATCGAGTTAGCCGGGCTCCTGCAGTACGTGACCAATCAGCTGAAAGCAGGGAAGAGGTAAGGGTCCTTCCTCCCCAGACGGGGGGGGGAGGGGGAGGGGGGGAGATTTGTGATTGTCTGGAGAGGGGAGGGTTTGATTGAGCGCGAGGCAGTTCTAGAGAAGCGACGGATCATCAGGATGGGGGGTTCTCTCCACCGTGGCTATCCACGATCTGAGCAGGCCGACCGAGGTCAGACCTGAGAGGAGCTGGAGGGGAGGAGGAAGTCAGGGGGGGGGGGTGTCTCTGGGCTGAGCTGCTGAGTAATGTGGTGCTGACGGCGGAGGCCGGTGACTGTGTGGGTGTTTGGTCCTCTGCCCCTGTCGTCTCTCGCCATAAAGGGGGGGGGGGGGGGGGGGGGGGGGTGTAATTATCTCAGCGCCGGCGTCTCGGCAACGGCCGGTGTCAGCAGGTAGTGAATCACAAGGCAGACCGGTTTCCGGGCCCTTCCGCCCAGGGCCACGGGCGCAGGGGGAAGTAAATAGCGGTGGGCGCCGCGCCACGGCTCGCTGAAAACAAGGCCGCGGAATATAATCTCCCCGCCATTGTTTCTCGTTTCTCTGCGCCCGTGCCAAGGAAGCGCTCACTGTGTGTGTGTGTGTGTGTGTGTGTGTGCGTCCCTCCTTCCTTCCCTGCAGCTTCGACCTGCTCATCCTGAAGGAGGTGGTGCAGAAGATGGCCGGCATCGAGATCACGGACGAGATGACCTTAGAGCAGCTGGAGGCCATGACCGGAGGGGAGCAGCTCAAAGCCGAGGTGCAGCCCTCCCACAAACACACACACACACACCGGTCGTTAGCCCCGAGCGGCCTTGGTTCCCCCCCCCCCGGTCGAGCGCCCCGCGTCACCCCGGCTGCTTCTCCTCCCTCCGCAGGGCGGCTACTTCGGCCAGATCCGCAACACCAAGAAGTCGTCCCAGCGGCTGAAGGACGCGCTGCTGGACCACGAGCTGGCCCTGCCCCTGTGTCTGCTGATGGCCCAGCAGCGCAACGGGGTGGTGTTCCTGGAGGGCGGCGAGAAGCACCTCAAGCTAGTGGGCAAGCTCTACGACCAGGTACCCCGCCGGCAAAACAGACCCTCGTTTACACCACTTTCAGCCAAACGATTTGCGTTTCGTTTGTTGTTATCGAGATATGGGGGGGAGTGGGTACAACAAACGTGCAAAGTGCACTGGGTTCTCTTGGTTCTGTAATTGCATCATTAGTCTCCCTCCTATGCTTTCCTCGGACGCTGTTTTTGTAGCGATATGACACAACTTGAAAATGATTCCTGCTCCAGTTCCCAGGTGCCTCCTTAAGGTTATGAGCTTTGCTCTGCCGTAATCACCGAATCTGCACCCCCCCCCATCCACGCGGTATTAGGGCACGCCCTGACGGATGGCTTTAATAAAGCCGGGTTTGGCGCGGCAACCAAATGAGGAGCCGTGGGGATTCACAAGCCCCCCCCCCCCCTCCTCGTAAGTCCAGTGTAAAAGAATGCTCACTCGCTCCCCTCTCCTCCTCTCCCCCTCCACAGTGTCACGACACCCTGGTCCAGTTCGGCGGCTTCCTGGCCTCCAACCTGAGCACGGAGGACTACATCAAGCGCGTGCCCTCCATCGACATCCTCTGCAACCAGTTCCACACCCCCCACGACGCCGCCTTCTTCCTGTCCAGGCCCATGTACGCCCATCAGATCCTGGTGAGTACAGCCCCTCAGCCCCCCAGCCCCAGCCTCAGCCCCCCAGCCTCAGCCCCCCAGCCCCAGCCTCAGCCCCCCAGCCCCAGCCTCAGCCCCCCAGCCCCAGCCTCAGCCCCCCAGCCTCAGCCCCCCAGCCTCAGCCCCCCAGCCTCAGCCCCCCAGCCTCAGCCCCCCAGCCTCAGCCCCCCAGCCTCAGCCCCCCAGCCTCAGCCTCAGTCCCAGCCTCAGCCCCCCAGCCTCAGCCCCAGCCGGTGTGCCAAACAAACCTCGTCCTCCACAGACACTCCCAACAGGGATCTTTTTCCGAGAGAGGGATGGGACGTGCGTCCCGACACAAACAGGCTCTCCCGCCTCGTCCCGCGAGCCGCCCGTCCCTAACCACGGCGTGAGACGTCCCCGAGTCCCCCCTCTGGCGCCGTCACGCCACCCCGAACCAATTGCGTTTTGACGCGCGTTCATCGCGGCGAGGGACGGACTCGGGGAGTCCTTGAGAGCGCGATCGGACACGGTTCTCTCCCCGGTGTGATTTATACACGCGCCAGGGATAAGTGGAACTAACCCAGCGGTCTACCTCTGCAGAATGGGCCCCCCCTGCAGCAGTAGAATGGGCAGCTTTTAGGAGAGTCTGTATTTGCAAGTGACGCTGCAGGAAAATAGGAAGAAAAAATTCGATCTAGCCTGGTCTAATTCATTCCCCTTGGCGGGGGGGTGATTTTCGATGCAGTCATGGCGAAGTCGGAAGCATATTTGTAGGACATGAGTCAATCGCTGTCGGCTATACCCTAACCCACAAATAGATATTCTCCATATTCCCAGAGACGCGTCATGGTATGTTTTGTTTATTGCAATGGTCTTAACGATTCATTCAACCGAAATAATAGCTGCTATAAGTTGACTACAAGTTCACTCAAGCAAGATGTAGTGTACACTAGCATGCATCAAACTCGAGAATGGAGGAGAGAGAGAGAGGATGACAAAGGCAGGGAGTAAGCTATCAAAAGGTCGCTTGGGGACCTCATTCATTATTTGGCCCCGGACCTGCTTTAGATGAACGAGTGTCAGTTGTCTCCCGTGGCTGGTCAAGCAGCCCCCAGCCTGACCTCCCTCTCTACCTCCCTCTCTCCCCCCACAGTCCAAGTACTGACCCCCCTCTCTCCAAAGTCCAAGGGAGTCAGGTGGCTGAGCGGTGAGGGAATCGGGCTAGTAATCCGAAGGTTGCCAGTTCGATTCCCGGTCATGCCAACTGACGTTGTGTCCTTGGGCAAGGCACCTACTTGCCTCGGGGGGAATGTCCCTGTACTTACTGTAAGTCGCTCTGGATAAGAGCGTCTGCTAAATGACTAAATGTAAATGTAAGTACTGACCTCCCTCTCTACCTCCCTCTCTCCCCCCCACAGTCCAAGTACTGACCTCTCCCCTCCCCCCCAACAGTCCAAGTACTGACCTCCCTCTCTCCCCCCACAGTCCAAGTACTGACCTCCCTCTTTTCCTCTCTCTCCCCCCCCCTCCCCCCACAGTCCAAGTACGACGAGCTGAAGAAGGCCGAGAAGGGCAACCGGCAGCAGCAGAAGGTGCACAAGTACGTGGCGGCGTGCGACCTGGTGATGGCGCCCGTCCACGAGGCCGTGGTGTCCCTGCACCCGCCGCGCGTCTGGGACGACCTGCGGCCCCAGTTCTACGCCACCTTCTGGTCGCTGACCATGTACGACCTGGCCGTGCCCAACAACGCCTACGACCGCGAGGTCAACAAGCTCAAGGCCCAGGTCAAGGCCATCGAGGAGAACGCCGACATGGTGAGTCCCGCCCCGTCCGTCCCCCTCTCTTTTGGGCAAAGCTGCTCGCGCTCTCTCGCCGGGGCAAACCGCTAATCTCTCCCTCGTTAGCACCTCATTAAACACACTCCACACGCCCAGCGAGCGAGCGCCCGTCATCTCATTTTTTGAAGGCTTCATGGTAATTTCAGCCGGGGGGGATACCGTTAGCTTCCGTGAGCTTGCGCCGCGGCGTGGCGGCTAACCGTGTCACTGTGTTCCTCCCCTTCCCTGTCGCCCCCCCCCCCCCAGCCCCTGAACAAGAAGAAGAAGGAGAAGGAGCGCTGCAAGGCCCTGCAGGACAAGCTGCAGGAGGAGGAGAAGAAGCAGCTGGAGCACGTCCAGAGGGTCCTGCACCGCCTCAAGCTGGAGAAGGACAACTGGCTGCTCGCCAGTAGGTTGACCTCCGCACCTCCGCACACGCACGTTATCAGAAATACCGGGCGACGGAATCAAATTTGAGAGGGAAATTATGCTAACCGGGGTTTCCGTGCTATTAACTTTTCAATAGCATTGGGGTTCTGTTCGCGATGGCTTATCGTTTCGGTGGGCAGTCAGGCGTGTATGTGTGTGTCCCAAAGGATACGAAAACGAGTTTGTGTACGCGCGCGCGCGCGCACAGCTCCCATTGGCACGTCGCCTCTCCTTCACCTCCTATCGGGATATCCAAAGTGCCGGCTTACTTTACGGTGTCGGGTTGGTGCCCCCGCAGCCCGGCGCCAGCTGCCGCCTCGCTCGCTTCATCAGATTACGTGTCAGTCATGTTTTAACGAGTACGCCGAGCCACTACATACAGCCAACTGTTTTGGAAGCGTCAGCTAACGCTAGCTCTCTAAATCATCCGCCCCTGCTCTCCTCGGGGTGACGGAAGCACATCGTACGAACACGGGAAGTGCATTTGGAAAAGCGCCCCCCGCCAGACTTATCCGTTCATTGTCTCTGTGTGTGTGTGCGTGTGTGTGACCCTAACTCCTCCCCTCCAGAATCGAGCAAGAACGAGACCATCACCAAGTTCCTGCAGCTGTGCCTCTTCCCCCGCTGCATCTTCTCCGCCATCGACGCCGTCTACTGCGCCCGCTTCGTGGAGCTGGTGCACCAGCAGAAGACGCCCAACTTTTGCACCCTGCTCTGCTACGACCGGGTGAGGGGACGAGAGACCCCCCCCCCTCCCCCCCCGGGGGGTTGTTGACCGGGGTTGTGTCCATGGGAGTTGTTTAGGGTGGGGTTGTAACGCTTCTCCCCTCCCTCCCCTGCAGGTGTTCTCTGACATCATCTACACGGTGGCCAGCTGCACGGAGAACGAGTCGCGGCGCTACGGGCGCTTCCTGTGCTGCATGCTGGAGACGGTCACCCGCTGGCACAGCGACCGAGCCGTCTACGAGAAGGTGCCCGGCCTGACCGCCTCCCTTCTCTCCTTTCCTTCCTTCTTTCTTTTTTTTCTTCCTTCCATCCTTTCCTTTCTTCCTTCCTTCTTCTCTTCTTCCTTCCTTCCCTTCGTTCCTCCTCTCCTTTCCTTCCTTTCCTCCTTCCATCCTTCCTTTCCTCCTTCATCTTTCTTTTCTTCCTTCCATTCCTTCCTTCCTTCTCTCCTTTCTTTTCCTTCCTTCTCTCTCTCCCTTCCTCCCTTCTTCCTTCCGTTCTTCCTTCCTTCCTTCTTCCTCACCATCCACCACTGAAGACATGGAAATCTAAAGCCATAGCTTATGAACATGGACAGACCCCACAAGCTTGCAGTTCACCTGCGTGCGTGTGTGTGTGTGCGTTGCTCCTCCTCCAGGAGTGTGGGAACTACCCGGGGTTCGTCACCATCTTCAGAGCCACGGGCTTCGACGGGGGGAACAAAGCCGACCAGGTGGACTACGAGAACTTCCGGCACGTGGTCCACAAGTGGCACTACAAGCTGACCAAGGTGAGGCTCCCCTTCTTTACGCTGCTTCGTCCTGCCACCGGTTGTTTCCAAAGCGGCCTTGTTCGTTTTTTGATTGCATTACGTGGTCCAGTATTACTCATGACAAGCCTGGGCCAACTGTTGACTTCCCCTTCTCTAGGGAATGCTATCGTCTACGAGTTCAGAGCTGTGCGTGTTTGTACAGTCGTAACACAACCACTTACACCCCCGCCCTCCCTCTCTCCCCAGGCCTCGGTCCACTGCCTGGAGACGGGCGAGTACACCCACATCCGGAACATTCTCATCGTGCTGACCAAGATCCTGCCCTGCTACCCCAAGGTGCTGAACCTGGGCCAGGCGCTGGAGTGTCGCGTCCACAAGATCTGCCTGGAGGAGAAGGAGAAGAGGCCCGACCTCTATGCCTTGGCCATGGGGTAACACCGAGTTCACCAGCCCCTTGCGTCACAGTGCAGCTTCCTCTGCGTTCACGAGCGTCTAGGCAGAAGTGGGATTTAGCAATTTAGTCGTTTCGTGTGTGGGGTGGGGGACGGGACGGGAAATTGCATTGTACGCAATTTAAACATTGCGAACAATGTTGGAATGACTTAATTCCTGGGGTTATAAATAGCATCTCCTTGGTACAAGAACGATGTTTTCTCGCTGCAATATTTTCCACTAAGTACCAGTGGTTCTCGTTTGTGTATTCGCGTCTTGTTGTTGTTTTCACTGCGCGTTGTGACGGTCCCTAGTGTCTGTGTCTTTTAGACATTCTGGCTCGCTACGAACGTGCGTGATTTGATAATGCGATGGCCCGGTGCGGCTGGAATAGATTGGAATTCCGGGGGAACGTCTGTGGGATTCTCCAGGGTTTCAGACGGGTCTATAGAGGATTACGGAGGTGGAGGGATGAGGAAAGGCTATTAATTCATTTGTTGCCTGGATGGAATTTGTCTGGCTAGGACTCGCCTGGCATTACCAAGCTTCCAGCCACAGCTGAACACACACCCACCGTCCGCCACGCGTCTTGACAAGATGTACCTGGCAAATCCTCCGAGATAGACCGTTGCCAGCCCGTTGTGTATCCTCGTGTGTGTTTGCGCCGGCCGGCGTTCGAAAGACTGGAGAGATTTTCCTGTGTGTGTGTGTGTGTCTGCGCGCGTCGGTGTAATCAAGCACCTGGCTGGGAGTCCCAGCCGTCAAAGCCAGCTCCCATGCCCGGGCCCCTGTGTTAACCCAGCATGCCTTTTCACAGCTACTCGGGTCAGCTGAAAGGGCGGAGGGCGCACATGGTCCCCGAGAACGAGTTCCACCACAAGGAGCAGCCGGTGCGCAGCGCCACCCCGGCCAGCCAGCAGAACGGCCCCGGCAACGCGGGCAAGCCAGCCGCCGGCGCCGGCAAGACCGACGAGGGCTCCACCGAGGACGCCGGTGAGTTCCAGCCCCGGAAAGCCGCGGCGAGAAGTAGCTCTCGTGTCCTTTTGAAAAGCGTCCGGACGGGACGGAAGGCAGCCCTGGGCTTGGTGTCTGAACCACACGGCGACGCCGCGTGGCGATATATGAATCGGGTGTCGGCAAGTGTTGTTTTCTTGAAGTGTTGCTCGGCGCTCAGCTCGGTTTTGCGTTTTTTTCCCGCCCGATAGATCGATCCAAGGAGAAGTCTCAGGGGGCGGCGAAGCCAGCGAACAAGACCAACAGCACAGCGGCCAGAGTGACCACCAGCAACGGGAACGGGGCCCCCAACAGGTAGGAAGGCAAAGTGCCTCCCGGCTGGCGACGGCGACCAGGCACTGTGCCGCTTAGGAACTCAAATGTAACTATGGATAGCTGAGGCTGAAATGGGATTAAAAGGAAATGAAAGCTTTTCGTCTACAGTAGACGGTTTTATTAGCTTGTTGTTGTTGTTAGCTCTTTTTTTACATTTGTTTCTTAGCTGTAGGACATTGGTATTGTTTGTTGACTTTCCCTCTAACCAAACACCCCCGCGTTCCCCACAGCACCAAAGCCATCAAAGAGCGGGAGGAGAAGGAGAAGGGGGGGAAGGAGAAAAAGGAGAAGAAAGACAAGACTCCGGGCAGCACTCCGGAGGCGAAGGGCGACGGGCGCCGCGACAAGCAGCGGGACGAGCGGGCGGCCAAAGAGGAGCGGGCGCCGCGCGAGGGTAAGGAGAAGACGCCCAAGGCGGACAAGCTGAAGGCCGAGGACAAGGGCGGCAAAGACGACAAGGCCAAGGCCGGCAACGGGGAGCCCAAGGAGCCGTCCAGGGAGCGCGACGCCGCCGCCAAGGAGCCCAAGAGCAAGGAGAAGGGGGACCGCGGCGCCGCGACGGGCTCCCTCAAGTCTCCGGTGCCCCGATCGGAGTCTGCTGAATCTGAGAGGGGTAAGAAGCTCTCCCGACCCCCACCCCTCGCCGTTCCTGTTCTCAGTCGTCATCTCAAAGTGTCTTTGCTGCTTGCTAACCGAAACCACGCGTAAATACTCACTCTGACATCTCCCCCCCTCTTCTCCCCCCCCCCACCCCCAGATCACAAAAGACGAAAGCTCGACGCCCACTCTTCGCCATCCCACTCCTCCTCCGTTAAGGTTAGTATGGCCTGAGGACCGGCTGTGCCCGTGTTTCTTCCCTTGTCCCCGCCGGAGCGTTCCCCATCTGTATTTTTCCGTGTCCCATCCGGCACCTCAAGATCACGGAGGAGAGGTCACACACACACAGGGCGAGAGAGAGAGAGAGAGAGAGGCGCGCCCAGGAGAAATCACCCCCCCCCCCCACCCATCCTTAGACCGATTGGGAGCTGGGAAAAGAAATTCCATGGACTTCTATCCTCGGTTATTTTCCTGAGCCGGGGGGGGGGAAACCTTCAGAGACTTGAATAATGTATATATCGATTACTTGATTAGTGAAATATTTACCTATTTTCATGTGAAGGAAAGCAGTCAAAGTGCCTTTGAGAAGCGAGGGGAGTTTCGATGCCTTTCTATAATCAAATTTTTTTGGAGAGAGAGAGAGCGAGCAATATATTCCTCCAACATAATGGCTTCCAAAGACGGCCTCCCCGTTTTCACCCTTCAAGATTAAAGGGAAGAATTCCGGATTTCGTTTCTCGATGAGCTGTTTCCCAGTCCAAAATAGCATCCAAAACGAAGATTCCTCCTCCCCCCCCCCCCCACCTTCTCCTATTTTGCTGCAAGCTGAGAAGATTTCACCGTCGAAGCGGCGTGACCAGTCTTTTTCTTCTCCCCCCCCCACCCCCCTTCATCCTCGGAGTCTGCGGGGGAGTCCAGCAGTGGTATGATCCCGGCGTCTCCAGGAGCAGAAAGTCTGTTTGCTGTAGGAAGGGCTGCCGCCCCCTGCTATCACCTCAACACCCCCCTCCCCCCTCCCAGCACACAAATGTAGTTCGTTCTGTCCAACGCCACTCAAGATGTGCGCAGTCGTTCCTGTTGGCCCTTCGTCCAGTCTACAAAACCCACCAGCACCAACCTCCCCTACGCCACCCCCCACCCCCTCCTCCTCCACCACCAGCTCCCATCAACCCTCAACTCCCCCCATCCCAACCCCACCAGACGTCCTGCCACAAGTCCTGGAAACCAAAGCCACCAGCAACCCAGGCAGAGAGAGAGAGAGAGAGAGTGCAAACAAGAGGAAGAACACCTCACTTTTGCACCAGCCCAAACCAAGAAATACTCGAGGAAAATAACGCAATCCTACCCGCTGCAAAAAGAGGGAGAGAGAGGGAGAGCGAGTGTGGGCGAAGCCTTCTGGATCACCTGGAGCGTTGCCCAATCCCTCGGAAGCATGTGATAGGTTTTTATGTTTACTCTACACCCAGAGAACTAGCCTCCCTGTGTCTTAACCATTCTGAACTGTAAGTGACAACAACAGAACTTATGAATGTAGCAAATCAGTCTGTAAGACCCAGAGCACACACAGCTCAGTATTTTTCACACACGTAGTTGTCAAGTTAGATTTTTAGCAGCACGTGCACTATACACAGATGTAACATATCAGCGGTACTGTAGCAAAATTGGAGAGAAAAAAAGACACACATTGATATGCTGCATTTAATACCAGTTTTTTTGGGGGTAGAATTTGAGATTGTATTCCATCACACTCCTCAGGGTGTTCCTATGTAAAGCTTTTATAATGTCATCTCAGATGTTAAGATCTCGCCTCTGTTAATAACCTTGTCTAAGCCTTAGCCCTTGAAGGTCAATGGTCGTTCGGGGGGGGAAAAAGGGTTCCCGTCGACCTGTGCCGGCCATGGACCACACCCCCCCCCCTCCCTCCTCCTCGGCCTCCGACTCTTCTGCTGTCTGACAACCTCCTCTCAGTTCATCTGTCGTCTCCATTCATTCCTACAGGACAATAGCAACGAACTCAAGGATTCTGCTTCCAAGGTTTGGGCGCGCTCTGTTTTGCACCTTCCGCCGCTTTGCTTTGACCCGAATTTGCTCGCCCGTCGTCGCGTTTTTAAAAGAGTAGAACGGAATCTTTTAGGAGCTAGCCGTAATGTTCCCTTTTGATTTATTTGAGAATATGTGTGACCCACTTAGACTTACATTTAGTCATTTAGCAGACGCTCATATCCAGAGCGACTTACAATAAGTACAGGGACATTCCCCCGAGGCAAGCAGGGTGAAGTGCCTTGCCCAAGGACACAACGTCAGTTGGCATGACCGGGAATCGAACTGGCAAACTTCGGATTACTATCCCGATTCCCTCACCGCTCAGCCACCTGACTCCCTTGTTCAATAGTTACCCACATTCTCAGCTTAGGTGGAGGCGAGATGCTTCAAGATGACTCAGGGGGGCCAGAACCTGTATGAAGTTGAATTCATCCCATATTAAGAGCGATGGAGGGTGGGGGAGACGAGAAGGGCTTGTCTATGACAGCAGCCCCTTTGTGGATGTGGAGAAAGTGCTGATCGTGCCACTTGCAAGAGGGGGGGAGGGGGGGGGCACACTGAGGCTAAGAGGGCAGAATTTCAAGCAGGCAGCGTCTCCTTCATCTCCCCATGATCCGTTTCTACGGCCGTCCTTGAGGTCTGCGGTAGACAAAGTTTATCTCCAGTTGGGTTCACTTTCGATTGACCTCCTTCAGACCCTCGCACACTCCACTATACGCCGACCCCAGATGCATTTTTGATATTTGTCGAAAGAAAAACACCTCGTCCTTGGACAAGTTTTTTTTTGAAGTAGTTGAATCGACTTTATTTCCTCACTGTGTAGACAGGGCTCTAATAATTCCCCATGTCTAGTTTCTCCATCTCCCACCAGGCAGACGAAACCATAGATGGATTCAGGTGAATAATTTAGACTGCAGCTCACAAGCTTTTTCTTTTACGAGCTAATTTTATTTTTTCCATGGGGGTTAGACAACGTCGTTTCTCTGGCACTACTGTCAATATGTTCTTGCTTTGGTCTTTCCTCAGTTCCGGTGTTCAATAGTCTGCCTTCCTTATTTTGTTTTGTTTCGCGCATGTTCCTGAATATTTAACCTCCGCGGCTAGATTTAGCTCGAGGAACTGTCAAGACACTCGCTTGTTCTGTGAAGCGATTGGGGTAAAAACACAGAGGGGAATGTTGTTGACGCCGGGGACTTGGAGAGGTGAGTGAGTTGAGGGAGTGGAAAAGAATCCTGCCGAGGTGCACCGTCCACACGACAGGAAGTCCCTCCACACGACAGGAAGTCCCTCCCCTCGGATGCTGCGCGTGCCCTAATTACGCCTTTAACGCGTGCGTGTCTTTGCAGCACCATATCAACTACAATTCGGTCGCGCGGTCCAAGAGCAGAGAGAGGGAGATGGACAAGAAAGACACTGAGAGCGCGCGAGGCCGCTCCAAAGAGAAGAAGGACGAGAAGGACAAGAAGGACAGGAAGAGGGTGAGTGACGCTGCAGTGCATTGTGGGAACTGCACACACCCATCTGCCCCCCCACGTTTTGTGGCCTTGCATTGTCAAGATGGGGGGGGAGGCAGATTTACTGACAAATTCATTTTGTTGCTCTTTAGGACCACCTGAACAGCGAACGCGAAGCGAGTCTGGAATCCAAACGCAGGAAAGATGAGAATGGAACCAGTAGGTGTTTCTGCTTTAAGAAAACCCTGTGTATACATCCTTTTCCCCCCTCCAGACATAAGCCTAGACAACAGGGAAATCTGGCAGCCAGGAGGACAAATGACACACAAAAACTAACATCTGGGCCATACCCTGCAAATAGGTTGCAAGTCTTTATGCAGCCAATGAGTAACCCTCCGTGTACCCAGCATGTGGCCCATCAGCCACAACAGGGACAGTGCCGCCTCGGGGCACAAACCAAAACCTCCAGGTGCCCCTGTTCGACCCCCCCCCCCCTACCCCTGGGGCAAGAATCGCTCAATCAAAGAAATCGGGAGACGTTGCCGGTACAGGTACTCCCAGGGTAAAAGGCGAGCTGCCTTTTGGTGTCCGGTCATCCCGTTAACTGGAACGAAGCGGCGTGCCTGAGCTCCACCGGCAGAGCAGGTTCTGTGTACAGGGAAGGCTAACACCACCCTGGAGGCAAGCATATCTGTGATCAGGTTAGGACTACCTGAGGGAAGGGGTGCCGGGAAGGGATAATGGGATGTTAAGGGTGCCCCCGCGGCTGTACCAGATGAAGGACTCTCTACTGACCGGTGCGCAAAAGCTGGGGAACTCACCCCAGGGGAACTAGAGAGGGAAGGATACTCCTTCGACGCCAAGACCGCCCTATTGAGGTTCGAAAGATAGAAGGGCTTGACACCTTAGCGCCAGAGAAACGCCTGGAACGAGATGCCCGAGTACAGGGTCGACTGTATCCTTGGAGTAACGACGAAGGAATTCAGTGACAAAACGCAAAATAAGGAGGGTTGCGAAACCCGGATAATTTATGGCGAATGATGCATGACCTAATATCCCTGAATAAAGGAGCACTTAATTGACACAGGACAGTGGTGAACCTGTTGCGTAACCACCAGAACGTAGAGATTTGCTCAACACACGGTGGACACGCGTGCCGAGTCGAGGACAACACACAGGTCACTAGACACACGACGCACCCGTCCATCTAGCCGCTGTTTCAATGACTTCCTTCCCTTCCAACCGAACAAGTGAAACGACCCCAGCGCGTTCCGCCAAGAGAACCAAACATGTCTTGTATTCCCCTCTCCCAGATTCCACCAAACACAGCAAGAGTGCCAGCCCCTCCTCTGACTCCCCTGTCCCCGCCGACAAAGAGAAGAGCAAGAGGTCCAAGTCCTCCAGCAAGGAGAAGAACGAGTCCGTGAAACCCGAGAGACTCTCGGGCGGCAAAAAGGTAGGCAATGACGATTGGTTCCTAAAGGTAGGCTGGTCCCGCCTCCAGCTTTAGGAACCAATGACGATTGGTTCCTAAAGGTAGGCTGGTCCCACCTCCAGCTTCAGGAACCAATGACGATGGGATAAAATACGTTGTCATAAGTAGCGTTTTTGCTCGCCATCACCCCCTCTGTGTCGTGCGTGGTCGCTGATGGCAGTTGCAATGCCTTGACTTGACATTTTGTTCTTGGTTTCTTCTACCCGTGGCTTCTGAAGGAGTCCCGGCATGACAAAGAAAAGGCGGACAAGAAGGACAAGAGGGACAGCAGTGGCGGGAAGGAAGAAAAAAAACAATATCCTTAAATGTTTGTTTTTGGTGGAAAACTTGAACCAAGAAATGGTTTCTTTGACTTCAGTTAGTAGACTTAGTTATTTTCTTTGTGTTTTGTGACACAGTTTTACTTTCTTGTTTATACACACACACACATCTCACAGGGTCTGTCTGTATCCTAATTGGTTGTTGTAGTTTTTGTTACCTCAGAATTCAATGGTAGCTTGACCAAAATTTCCTGAATTCTCTAGAGCTTTGGTTATTAACAGTTAGAATACGCTGTTCGTTTCTATAGTTCCTTGAAATTCCGGTAATATTGGTGAAGTTACTTAGTTATTCATTTCACTCCGCAAAGGAATCCCGGTTAATATGAATGGGCTGTGGGATCTTCTAGTTAGTACACTAATGAACATTTTTCTATCATCAATATTTCCCTTAATGATGATACCCATAAATCGTCTGACAAGCACAGATAATGTGTGCTAATGCAGTGCAGATGACGGTAAGATTCAAAGTACTGTCCCCTTCTCTTGATTTCATTTCACTTTTTTTTTTACTATTCATTCTGTCCAAGCTGCTTTCAGTTACGGCAAAAATCCCAGAATCATGTGGTCTGATGTTGTTTTCTTCCTTCCTTCACCACCACCTCCCCCCACCCACCCCTGTTATTCTGCCCTGTTGCCTCTTGTGGCCCCGAAAGAGAAGAGAAGCCGTGCTTTTACCCCCCCGCCCCCCCCCGGCCCCTCCACCTGTACCCTGTTGATAACTCGCACTCTGTTCCTCTCTGCCTTGCTCAGTCTTGACAGGGGGCTGCATCTGAATTGTTCCTCTCATTTCTGCCTGTGTTGTTTTTCGTGTACTGCCCTCAAGTGATGTTAGCTGTAGTGTTTGAACTTGCAGATCTCCTTTGTTCCCCCCCCCTCCCATTTCAGTGTATTTCAGTAAACAGCTGAAAAATGTTTTTTTTTTTTTTTTTTTTTTTTTTTACTTTTGAATATTGGCACAATGTGCTATTCAAATCACGACATGTTATTATACTCAGACATCTGGAAACGGTATTAAATGCTCTTTCGAAAGCATAACGGCATACATTGGATAATCATATGCTTGATGGAAAATGTCATCTTTTGGTCCATGTCAGGCTTTTTCCCCCCTTTGCTTGTTTTATTGAAATTAACACTCTCCACACTTTCATTTGCCTCATCTAGTTGTGTCTATTTATTTCTCCTTTTAATCCAGGCTAAAAGTTAGGCATAGTTGATTGAAATGATACAAATGACCAGTTTGTATATTATGTGTACAATAATAAAGAAGGTAACATGTACGTCATGTCATATGTTATTTTTATTTTTTTGATGTTCCTTGCTATGACCATTATGCGATAGTGTGTTATCAGGTTTTTAAATGATTTGTAAAATGACAGTTCCTCCTTGAAGCAAATAAAGAATTGTAAAAAATGAATAAAAATAAAAACATTTCAAAAGCTTTGTACTCCAAATGCAAATGTTTCGAAACAACTTTTTGGAGTTTTTATCTGCTGTACTTTACAAGTGTATGCTTTTTTTTTTAAACTAATAAATGATAGTTTTCTTAGTGAGTCAACCTCTTCTTGTGGCCTCTTACTGTGACACTGAAACTGCTTTCTTCAGCATGTATGTTCTAATGAACTGATGTAGCAGGATATTTACATGTACTCAGTGGGGAAGAAATACTAAGGCATTATCTAAGAAGACTCCCAACGGGTTATGGTTTTTAGAATCAGTTTTTATTTACAAAATGTAATAAAATTCTTTGTACACGACCTCACTAATGAGGTTTAATATGCCCACACATGCAGTTCTTGTTTTCACTATTTAGCTTGGCAATTTTCTCATTGCTGAGGTGCAGTTACAAATTAAATCAATTTTTAAAACAAAAGACAGAAAGGATCACATGTTGAGATTGTATGCTAACTTCCTAGGGTCTGCAGTAGGCTGCAGTATGGTAAAGCGATCACCAATTTCACATGCATCTTATAAGGGAAGAATTGAGAAGAAGCCTTGATAAACTAAACAAATATACAGGTTTCTTAACATGTATGGTTCCGTACCATTTATAAATAAGTTTTCGTGTAATTTTGTTCTGTCTTGGCATGTTGTCAGAGTAGCGTAATCACAGTTTTTGTAGAAACAAACACGGAACATTCTTTAGTACACGTTTCTCCACTTTTCCTCTTTTCCGTTCACTACATCATCAAATTTCAAGAAAGTACACACAGGTAAAGAGAAAATCGAATGCAAATTACAACCGAAGACAACTGAATATAATGTGCTATTTTTTACCAAAGTGTGAAGATACTGTAGTACTGTAGAGCTTGTATACTCAGATATCGTTGTATTGCACTGATACTCGCTCAATGTCAATGTGTACGAAGTGTGATTCATTCTCAGACTCAAAGGAATACCCAAACCATTTATACTGTACTGGATAGGGTGTCCATGATTAAAATATTTGCAAGCGTCAGTTCTTCTATTGAAAACCTTATGGCACCATGTGTGTTCAAAAATCTGTTTCAAATTTTGGCAGTAGTGACGAGGGGGTTTAAACCAAATACTGCATTGTAATTATTACAATAATCTAATTCTACCTAAATTAAATGTTAGCTTGTACATCAGGCTCAGGAAATTGGCAGGACCTATGCAATTCCAGATTATCAATGGTGTCAAAATATCAAACGAAATAAAGAAAAGAAAAAATGGGTAAATACTGATTAAACTGATCCTATCTTATTGATGTGTCCGTAAATACCAAGACACAGACAATAGCCTTATAGTAAAATAGGTAGATGACCTTCAGAACATTAAATAAATCACAACATATTTTCAGTTAAACATTTCACCACTAAAATGTCTGTTAATGATTCAAAATACCTCAAATGTACTCCAGGATGGGTTTGATGGCAAGTAATGGCTTTTTAAATTCAAAATAATCTAACTAAAACATTTCCACCCATTGATAACAGCAGTTCAGAATTTTCTTTGTAACAATGTTTTCTGTCTATGTCCCCCCCATGTTATTTTTAGGATTTCTTTTTTCAAGTGAACTATAATTGAGTTGCATTGCTCTGTAAGGCACTAAGAGAGGCAAGTCCACTGTTTCAAGAAGCGCAAGTCCTATTGCGTCATCGTCGTCGATTATCGTGCAAGGCTTGGCAACCCGGGATGGGCATTTGTTGACAGTAGGTTTGGGTCCAAGCTGATGACCAAGTCTGTATCCTCCAGGGGGCCAGCCGCAATGTGTTGTGTTCCCACAGAAAGGCTTTGCCTTTTACCAGACACCCTGGTGGAAGCGACAGACTCCACATCTGTGAAAATCAAGACAGTCTTTAAATAATATGATTTTTAGTTCAAAGTCTTCAATGGAATATAATCTAAATGTGTGCATAAAATACCCCCCCCCCCCCCCCCCCCCCCCCAAACAACTGCACGAGTGTTTGTCCATTTGCCTTGAAGAAAGCAGTATTTACAGTATCACTCACTAAGCAGCCAACTGAAGGCCAATCAGATTACTATAAACGCTCATGGAACTGACACAACATCAATTCAGAGACACACATCTGATGAAGAACTATAAAAACACATACCCTTTATATCTTAACACTCTCCGTTCCGTACACATTGTAGCCTTCTCTGTAAGTGGCAAAGTTCTGGGTGTTTGCCGGAGGAGCTGGTTTAAAGTTTTGCGCATTCTTTGCCAGTTTCAGTCTTTTGGTTTCTTGCCGTGACTTATAACAGAACTCTACCAAAGCCACAGTCATAGCCAGCCCCAGCCCTCCGACCAAAATATAGAAGACACCAGCCACATTGCTCAAGCTTAGCGCACTTGTCTTGTCCTGGGGAACGTAAAGAACAGAGTTAAGAATATTTTACGGACATTTTCTCTGTGACCTCAAACAGAAAGCCTAATCCCCTCATTGCCCCCCCACCCCCACCAAGAGGCCCTTAAATCAAATCTATTTTTAATATAGAGACCACCACTATTGATAGAATAATGGGCATCCCCAAGTGAAATAAAGTTTGTTCTAGAAACAGACACTGAATCATCTGGAGACGTGTCTACTGCGGGTTACTGCTGCACTAAGGTAAACTGCAGACGTTGACACGTGAATGACTTTCCCACGCTCAAGTCAAAAGCTTCGAGTAACTAATAACTCTGGCGTGTCCGTCAATCCATAACTTCAAGAGTATAGGTGAGTCAACTCTGTTTGTTGTTAACTGCTGGATTGGTGAATGTAGATAGAAAGAATTGATCTAACCCTAATCTGTGGCTTGTTTGCCAGGCCACCTCTAAGGAAGATGGTCAATGTCGTACAGGTCGCCAAAAAAAAAAAAAAAAGCCCTGACCTTGCTACAGTTTGATACTGCACAGTAACTTTTAGGTACCCTCGCCAGACTTCATCTCACAATTTCATGATGGGAACTGAACCATTTTGCTGCTACTAACATCCAAACTTCAATATTGAAACGTATTTATAAGAGTTTTACCATTTACATTTTAACCCTATGAGTGTGCCCAATAGGATGTGCTATGTTGAGTCGCTAAAAACCCTGTGGCGTATGTCCCCCACGTTTCTCAGAGGGTTAAATAACTGGTTTATGAATTCCTTTAACTTCATGAGGTGTGCAAACAAAGTCTCCTTATTGCCACATCTCACATTTCAAACGTGACTGTCAAACACCACTTAGCCCACTCGGTGGCCAGGTGGCGTTTGACTGTCAGTTTGGAGTTTGTCAGAGTAAGTAAACTTGTTAGTAAGTCACACCGCATGATGGTAATGGATTTAATATACTCAATTAGCACGCAAATAAGTAAGGACACTAATAAACAATATTTCAATAAAAGTTTGGTTAACAAAACAGCAGCATAATGGTTACAATTCTGTGGCTCTCAATGTCGAATAATATTAAATAATGAATACATGTAATTCTGCATATTTGGAAGGCATGCTGCACCTTTGATAACAAGTCTAAGATGTGTTGAAATCTTATCATCATAATCATGTAATGAATCATTATATTACTATAACAATTGTAATGGTAACATGAAGTATGTGTAAGAGAGAACAGTGTGATGCTAGTGTTTAAAGTGTTTCACGTGTGGCAGATGTAGCATTCAAAAAAGAAAGAAAGGAAAAGAGAATCAAATGAAAAAGAATAGTATAGCTACAGTATTAGTAGTATATTTGGATTATGTATGTTTCAGATATTTGCATATGAAAAATTAAGTCAAAATGCAATTTGAAATCAATACAGAAAGACCTGCAGCGACTGACCTTACTTCCAGAATCCTTGGTTCCACATTCACCCTTATCGTACCACCATTTGTTTTTCAGCTTGTCTAAGATGCCTTGCTCACTGAGTTTCAATACTGCAAGGTTTACAGGAGTTCTTCACGTGGGAAATAACATAAATAACATCATATCATGTTATTTTATGTTATTCAAAATATTTTAACTACTTTATACTTTACAAAGCGATAGAGCAGGGTTCTGGCCAGATAATCACAGAGAGCAGGCAAATACTAGCTTTTACCTGTCATACACCAAGTCTACCCCTACCATGCCAGACCCCACCTATATCGCTTTGAGTAATCGGCACACTGTTCAAAGTAGACAAAATTAGAACTAGCACAATAAATAGCTACTGTACAATCATGGTTAATGATGAACAGAAGAGGTGTGATCTTAGAAGCACATGTAGCTTTTGTTCCAAATGTTTAGCGGAGTGGATCTAACAGGAACCCTTTCTTGACTAACAGATAGACAAAAACCAGCAGTCCCGATTTTGTTCTAGCTGAGGGTAGCCAATGTCTCACAAAAACACCAATTTTTGCATCCACAAAGCAGGCCCAATAGGAATAACTACCAAACAAATGTGTAGGAGCAAAGACATAATTTGGAAGAGCTTGTGTCTGGCCAAAATACTGTTACATCTGTGTTGCTGTGAAACAGTATCGGTGTCAGAGAGTTGCTCTTTTTCAATTTCTACTTGCCCTGTGGTGACAGGTAGGTCTGATGGATTAAGAGCAAATTTGTAGCTAGATAGAATTTCTTCCCGCTCAAACAGTTTAGGAATCATACTGTGGGGGCTATTGGTTTGTAAGACATCATGCTATCTACGTGACTGCTAGATTTCTGTGTTTACTTTCTTTCAAAAAAATGCCAGTGTTCTTTAACTTCTTGAAATATATTGTATTCACCACTGCACTCTTTCAAAAAGAATGTAATCGCTTAAATTTAGAGAGGAGGAGGAGAACGTATTGTCGTTCTAGCTTCTGAAATTTGACAAAAATATATCACATTTTAAACACATGTATTGCAAAGATGCTCTCAGAACTTAACGATGAAGTTAGTATTTACATTTAGTCATTTAGCAGACACTCTTATCCAGAGCGACTTACAGTAAGTACAGGGACATTCTCCACAAGGCAAGTAGGGTGAAGTGCCTTGCCCAAGGACACAACGTCAATTGACACGGCAAGGAATCAAACCTGCAACTTTCTGATTACTAGTCCGATTCCCTAACCGCTCAGCCACCTGACTCCCTAGTATGCAAAAAAGTATCCGCAGATTTGGCTACATAATGCTCCTGGTAATGGGATGTTGTTATGAGAATGGTAGCCAAGACCCATGGGATGTTAGATAAAGGTTAACCTGGCCTCTGAATGGACACTATTCTCCCAAGACAGACCATAATGTAGACAGACATGAGACACAGGCTGGCTGATAGTTTAAAAGGACACTATGCCCTTCAGTGACCGGTCCTGGGGAGATAGAAATCCTAGTGACTAAGGAAAGGCAATAATCTGAGGAAATCTTTTTCGCACTACGTTCCCAAACAGGAAGGCGTCTAACTCCTTTCTTACGACATAATGATACTGTCTATTCTAGTGTCTCATTGTATCACAGGCTTATCGAAATAAGGACATGCTGTGAATTCCACAAAGTCACTCCGATAAAACACAAAGGAGCACGTGAGAAGATGTCTTCCATCGCACGGAACTTGTATCTGGTCGCTCACTAGGTCAGGTGTCTCACAAGGATGTGGACCACCTCACCGGTTGGCTATTAGCAGACGTCACCGAGCAACGGTGGGCCGCGCTGCCCGGGCGAAGGGAGACGACTGTTCCCTGCGTGTCAGTCCACTAGCAGAGGCTTTGACGTGAAGTGACATGAGATGGTGGCTGCCTGCGCATGCCTGTCACATGGCTGTGACCTTGTGACGGTTACTGTTGGCAGGGAGACATGAGGGGGTCATCCTAATATTTATCTAGGCCAACGACTTAAGGGGCAGAGTGAAAAAGAAAACCTATTCGATTCCCTTAAGAGAGCTTATCATAGTCTGGAGTGGAGAGGTGGTCAGTATTAAATACCAGCCCTGAGTGAATCAGATCTGATGATATGTCTATCTCATTTGTATATATTTACACTACTTCCCCTTCGATAAAGTCGATAAAGTGCATACAACTACTATATTGCAGGTCCAGTGGGCCAGTTTCAATTTCTAAGGAGCTAGTGAAGGGGAGTCAATCTGCTGGCTCCTCGCTTCACAGTTGGGTTAGTTGATACGAACTGTGAACTTGATATGTCTAGGAGATAAAGCTATAAAACAAAGACAAACAATGAATAACACCCACAATATGAACAAGTCATGCATAATATTAAACCTGTAACCCACAGCAACAACACTGAGGCACTGTAATATATAGAGGAAACATGACGCACTTAAAAACATGATTAAAGGTAATAAATAATGAACCAATTCTCATACATACACACATATTTATACCAAACACTAATCAGCAAAATCCCATAAGAATTGATTTAATAAACCTGAATGTTTGTTCTATAGTACTTAAAGCAACAGATTAAATTGTGTTTGCTGACATTTAGGTGATCCGTGTTAAGCCTAGTTGAATTCCTCGCTCAGTGGTTATTACATACAATATATTTGAAGCATGCGGTTAAATTACCAACAAATGCATTTTTTGCGAACAAAATAACAAACAAGAAATGTGGCAGTCAGGTGTGATACCATAACTCTCTGTACCAAGGCGTCGAGACACATCGCTAGTGGGAAGGGACGGCTTCTTTGTGTTGCTCTGCGGGTAGTATCCATATCCCGCTTACTCTCAGGAATGAATGACTAGTGTCAGCAACATCAAAGCGAGCCCGTCCCGTCCCTCGCAATGTGCCCGAGTGCGCTGCGTTCACGATGCAAGCAGAGGAGTCGCGTGAGATAGAGGCTGATCTCGCCGTGCCCTCGCACGGCCACACAAGGTCGGGTCGGGGTTCCCCAGCCTCCTCCTGCGTGTCATTGGTCAGGGGTTCCGGCCGTGGAGAGACTTTGAGCGGCCTTGGACTGAGACCAGCCAACGGAATCTGTCGGGGTGACAAACTGAAACTTTTTCTTTTTTTTTACAAAAATGAGACGATGTTGTACGACAGACATAAGTTTGGACCGTTTAGATCACTTTGTCATTAGAATTCTCACGTTTGCCTGGAATGCTTCGTCCCCTCAAGACTAGCTGTTGCCTCGCCTGCCCTCGCACCAAAGGTTAGTGGCAACTTGGAGAGTGCTACTTAACAGCTTAGTGCTTTATATTCAAAAGGAATTTAGATAAATGATTCATTAAAATTTATTAAGGGATTAGGCCTGCCATCATTCCTGCTGGCGTTATTGCAAGGGAAATGCACTAATATCTACATCTATCTCATGTCTATCAAATTTCATTAAGCAGAACCTTAACATTTCATTCCAACACATTGCCCTGTGGATGTTAAAAACAGAGGAATGGCCAATCGGCTTTTGACATCCACAGGTCAAATCGCTAAACCCTATCGCCTAGCCAACATAACGGCCCTACTAAGTCGTATTCCACAGGTGTGGTCATACTGGTTGACACAGCCAGCTTCTCTGCTCTCATTCCTGCCCTTCCAGTTAGCCCCTGTCTGAATACTTCAACACTAACTGGTATTTTTCCTCCATTAGCCAAGTAAAGGGTTCCGAGTTAGATCTCAGTTGCATGATCCAATAGAAAAAAAGCTACTTGTTTTTTTTTTGGTTTGGGTTTTTCTTTAGGGGGAGCAGTATTGGGGCTGTGGTTGTGGCCCAAACACTGTAGGTTACAGTGATGACAGCCTTGCCGATTACTCTACTCTACGATACCCGACTTTGGTGACATTGAGGCTGACCTTGGAGTCACCTCCCCCGCTGCCGCACTCTCCCTTGTCGTACCACCATTTGTTTTTCAATTTGTCCAAGAGGCCTTGCTCATTCAGTTTTAACACTGCCAGGTTAACAGCATTTCTTGAAACGATAAAACATGACTTGTAAGAAAATGAACAGGTCCGTGAGAAATCTAATACGTAGAATATTAGCAATAGCAGTACTCATAATCATATCAATGGTTTATAAAAAGGGGAGCACGAAAAGGACAAATTGGTCAAAGAATTTCACCGGTGGGGAGAGGTAAGAATCGTTTTACAGCAAAGAAAGTGTAAAATATTAGAGAGGTGGCATGGAGGGTTACATTGCTAAGAACTGAAGGGTGCGGGGATGGGGACAGTTTCGTCACTGAGAATAGAGTAGACGACAACACAGGGCATGCACGTTAACATTCACCACAAGTGACAGTGCAGCTTTTAGCGAGTTTAAGTCAGGAAACACATTGAACTGTTAAATTAGGAAGCAAATGCAAAACTGCCCGAGGGTCACCACAGAGGACAGAAGGGAGGGAAATATTGAGGGGAAAACAGGAACACAAACAAGGACGGGGTGGGAGGGGATGGGGAGGGAGAGGGGGGGGGGCACATCAACAAACAGATGGATTAAGTAAATATGACTATTGTACCCAGAGAAAGAAGAGAGAGAGGGGGGGGGGGTGGAGAAAAGAAGAAAACACAGAGAGATACAAACCGCATCGACGTGACAGAATATAAAAATGGCATTTTACGTCTAGGCTAGGTTAAAAGAACTCAAAATACCGTTAACGTCTGGATGGACCTCAAAAAATAAAATAAAAAAATAAAAAATAAAAGGTTGAGGAGTGAGGAAGGAAAGACAACAGAGACATCAGGGTAGGTGGAATACTATAACAACAAGGAGGACATTGTTATATTATCCCACCCACCTTAATGCAGAGCCTTTCGGTGTGGCCACACCGTAGCCCTTAGAATCGAGGTTGCCGCCCACTTTCATGGTGTCGCATGGCTTCCGCTGCTCAATGTATTCGTTCATAGTGGATTCGAGAAGAAAGGCGAACTTGCCCTTCGACTTTCGTACCCGGGCAACCCCGTCTGGTGTTGTCTTTGCGAACACAGACGGTTCGGCCGATTTCATGTATGACCACATTTTTTCATAAACCGCTATTTTGGAGCGCTGCGTTTGGGGGGGGGAGAGAAAGAGAGAAAACAATAATTAATCAATTGTGCCGTCCGACAAATGTACAGTTTTTACACACGCCCCCCCCCCCCTCTCAAACACAGACACACACACACAGGTTTGACACAAAGTATCCATAAGTCCTTCCAGAATTCAGAGGACAGGATGTGACACAGTGGGCCAGGAGCCAACCGACCGACCGAGAGCCTGAGGTCTGACAAACTGCCAACTCACTTCAAACAAACCGAGGGCGCATGTATCTCATCAGCGCCGCCCCCCCCCCCCCCCCTCGAACGAGCGCGGCCACCTGCTTCCTCTCGACATCGCCTCCCGCCTCCGAGGTCAAGAGGAAGTGAGTCAGCATGCTCTTTGACCTTGGGAGGGTTCGGGGCCTCACCTGCACGGATCGTTAGGTTGCCACCTGGAGGAGCTAAATGACGTGCTGCGCACAGCCCTGCCCTGACTCACGCTGAGCAGCTATAAATGGCCACTGAGTGGCTGACTGCTGGTCTCCGGGGAGCCCGAGAACACGGCAGTCTACAATAGAAGGACAAACATGGACGCCGCATTAAAGTAGGTTAATGTGACCTTCTGCCAAGCCAGTGGGGGAAAGAATTGCCTCAGAGAAAACTTGCCGGTTTGGAAGTTTTTTCACTCGTGAAAAAAGTAGAGTGAATATGAATAGAAAACGTTCGAATAAGGTATCTAATTTGAGTTAAAACGCAAACTATACTGTAAATTGACAGTTTGAATATAGTGTCTGAGTTCCTAAATACGTAGCTTCGACTTCATTGACTATCAACTCTAACTTCAGGCCAGGTATGATCATGGAGAAGACACACAACATAAGGATGGTTCAGGAGGAATGTCTTAAGCCAGACAGATCTGACAAGGTATGTCATTGCAGTAGTGGGCCAACTGTTGGCTGTTGAAGGGCTAGGGTTTGCTATAATCGTAGGAATTGCACAGACACTCTCTGTCTCTCACTCTCACACACACACACACACACATAAAGGGCAAAATTAGCATTGAGCATCCCTAATTCCTCTAATCCGTATCGATTG
Organism: Osmerus mordax; assembly: GCF_038355195.1. Classification (NCBI taxonomy): domain Eukaryota; kingdom Metazoa; phylum Chordata; class Actinopteri; order Osmeriformes; family Osmeridae; genus Osmerus; species Osmerus mordax. The sequence continues at coordinate 4,264,217 of NC_090074.1, read as the reverse complement.
TGCCGTAAGCGTCATTTCGGATGTGCTCCCCGACAGTCTTTAGAGCCTGTGGGAGTTCCAGAAAGTTCCAGCGCTCTACAGTGTGTCCCAGAAGGGGGCGGGGCACGACTACGTTGGCTCAGGCTCGCCGTCTTAACCTCTCGCGATCGTTTTAAACGAGGTCGAGGAGTGACGCGTCGGAGGAGACAACGCCACGCAGTTGATCTGTGATGCTCATCGTTTACGTAAGCCGAATGGCCCAGAGCGCTGTTGACTGCTTGTCTTGTCTTTATCGGGCCGAAGCTCTTGCTTAGCTCGCCTGCACATTCTGTTAAGTTCGGTTGTGAAATGCAAATCGTTACACCTGAAGCCGGTGAGCCCTTCGACTGGATCAGGCCTGTGAGGCGTCGGACGCCCAGAGGACACATCTCTTTGATGCGCCCCGATAAGGGAGACTGAAATAAATGAGAGCGTGGGTAAACAAATTAATTATTGAACAGCAGAAAAATGGCAGACTCTGCAGTCAAAACATTGTTCTGTGATATGCATATATGCCATCTGCTCCTGTGTTGGCACACCCCACCAAACAACTCCCTGTTCATGTTCAGAAAGGCCAGAGACAGTCATGTCATTGTCACATCATATGGTGTGACAGTTAAGTCTGCTCTCACAGTAAACACAATGTACTGGCTCGCAGACAGCAGCTTTACCTAACCACACTGCCTCTCTCACATGAACACACACATACACACACCCCCACCCCTCTACCTCACACACACCGCCCTCCTCCCCAAGAGAGGTGCGTTTTATCCCCTGCACCACACAGTCACATAAACGGTTCTGGGGGACACCATATGGGAAGCCATCGAGGGGGTGACGGGGCTCAGTGGGAAATGTCGTCGGAAGCTGTTGCATCTTATGCACCAGCAGATGTTGGAGCCTTATGTGTGTGTGTGTATCGATCAAGGGCAGATCTTCTGTGAGAAAAAGGGGTAGGCGGGGGCGGGGGGGGGGGGGGGGGGAACGTCACTACCATCCGGCTTTCAGCTACCACTCATATGTCTCTCCAGTGAAGGGAGATCAAATCTAGCCCTCTGCCTTTGAGGGAAAAAAGGGGGGCCCTTTTGTAAGGGGCCTTGGACGCCCAGCAGACTGAGAGAGAGGAGCTGGCTTGGCTTTCAGCGAAGGTCAGGGGAGGGAGGTCGTTTACACAATGGAGGTGACATGGAGGACTGCACCCAGCGAAGCCAGTAAATGTCACAGAATGTGCTCGAAATGTCAACGCGGGAAACCTGTGAGGGCCCTCTTTGTTGTCACTTAAAGCAAATTCAGACAAGTGATCTCGTGTATCGATAGAGGGCTGCACCACATCCGATATACAAAAATGTAGAGAGAAATGTACAAATATCTTATCCGAATTACAGAACAAGAACTCGATGGGTAACTTCATAAAGAATTTAACAGAAGCTGGATCTGTGATGGATTTAGACCCGGGATTTAATCAAGCTTGACATCTGCACAGTTTCTGTCGAAGGGACTGCTAGCGTAAATTATACTAAATGACGATAATACTCCGTGACAAGCTTGACCATACTGTGTAAACAGTGTGTAATTTCTGGCTCTTATGAAATGCATGCTTCTCTGTCGGCGTTACTGGTTGTCAGCAATCACATTTCGGCTAAAGGACTCTAAAGCTCAGCCTTCAATGTTATGCCCATTCCAATTACTATGTTGCATTTGTGGCAGTGTTTGACTTCAATCTGCAGTCCACCAACATTTCAATGATTGTTTATGCACGGCTGACCCCCTCACGGAATCAATTTACATTTTTACATTTAGTCATTTTAGCAGACGCTCTTATCCAGAGCGACTTACAGTAAGTACAGGGACATTCCCCCGAGGCAAGTAGGGTGAAGTGCCTTGCCTAAGGACACAACGTCATTTGGCAGAGCCGGGGATCGAACCAGCAACCTTCTGATTACTAGCCTGATTCCATAACCGCTCAGCCACCTGACTCCACCTGACACCTGACTCTATTCATAGGTCGCAAGTCACAACTTCCTGGTTTTTGTCCCACCCATCTGAAAACGACCAACCGGCTCCCACGCTGCGGCTCAAACACCCCCCAGCTGTCCGTCCATCTACCAACCCATCCTGGCAACGCTTCACAAGCCACTCGCTTGTGTCCATCCCGCTGGCAATCCACAACAGGGATGAGCAGACAAATACATCATTTGCAGTCGGCCGGCATGCGTGGAGGCCCGCCCTCACTCTTGGATCCTCCTTTGGCCAATTATACAAAAGAGTGAGCTCCATTAAAATTCAACCTATTGAACCAGAGATGCTGCAGCTCCCGCTGTGACAGTCGGAGAGGACCGGGTCACGGCGGAGGATGATATATCAACAAAAGTCCTGTTGAAACGAGACAAAAGAGTTCCCATTCCTCCACGTTCACCGACCCCACGAAAGAGCTTACAGCGAAACGAACACCATACTCAGTGTCAGTTTATCCGCTTTATCCGCAGTTTATCCAGAATATCATTCCTGAAATGCTTTGACAACAAAGCCAAGAGGCAGGAACTGGGAGACTGGCACGAGCGCTTGATGTAAATCCTGTGAGGATCCAGACAGGCTGAAGGTGAGCGTTTGAGAAATCACCAGCCTGCATGTCATCACAGATGATTTCCGTTGGCCTGTGGCTACGTGACTCTAATTAACCAGCACATCTTTCCTGAAGAACGTATTTAAAACGTATCTCGCCTCTATTAATCTGAGGCCTTTTTTTCCCTTCACTCCTATCCTCGGTTTTAATTAAAAGTTATCGAGGATGACTGCTGAGTCGTGACATTTCCAGTTTTCAAGCAGCGAGGCGGGAACTGGGTCACTCATTATGAAGTCCCTAAACACCTGTCAATTATCTCGGTAGACCGACCTGTGACAAACCGCGGCCTGTCATCCCGTCAAACAAATCATGAACGCGCACATCCATTGGATGGGGCAAGCTGTTATGTCTCCTCTCTAACTGTACATGTACACCTCGTACAGTAACTACAGTGGTTAATTATTCAGTTTGTTCCGTATTTGATGTTTCGGTTTGAAAAACCAGTGATTGAAGCGGTAACTACAGAGGCTTGGCACCCTGTGGGGAATCTTTCACAGACAGATGTTAACTTTTGATAAGCCGTTTGTTAATTGCGTGGCGGCGACATTCTCTGGCAAATTCACACTCAGACAGGTGCAGGACCCCTCTTAAAGATCTGGGTTATTATCCTGAGGACGCTTGCCCTGGCCCGCTTCAGTGGTTAAGCTTCGTTTCTTGTTCTCACCCTAAAGAACTCCTTGGTGGAGCCTGAGTCCAGGGTGCCGTAGGCGATCTCCGTCTGCTTGGCCAGGTCCTCAGCGCTCTCGATGGGGGACACCATCCTCTCCACCGTCAGGAAGGCGGCCAGGTTGGCCGTGTAGGACGAGATGATGATGAGGGTGAAGAACCACCACACGCCCCCGACGATACGCCCCGACAACGACCTGAGGAGAGAAAGGCGGGGGCGGGAGAGCAGAGACGTGAGAGCAGGATGTCCAATCCCGGTGGACGGTGAAGGATGGGGGGGGTGTCTCGTTGTGCCTCATCGTCTTTCGCAGCTCCCTTTGACTGAAATGCCTGGGAGCCGGAAAGATCTTGGATTCACGGCAAATATCACTCACATACCTGGTCGTGTGGTTAACATTCTTCTGACAGGGTGAAACAAGTAAGACCTTTCCTTCAGATTTGCAGCTGTACGGTGGACTGGGCGTACAGCCCAAGTAATGAGCCAAAACTCAAAGCCAACACAGCTTAGTCTGCCTCTGGACAGGGTGAAAATGAGGTCACCACCTTTCACTGGTAGTCATCCATCCCTCCAAAGTCCTCAGGCTATCTACCGAGTGAAAATGAACACTGCACCTAGCAAATAGGACTCCGATAGGTAAACAAAGATCATTTCCGGGCATGAGAGCTGAGAGCGAAAGCTAACATCGACGACGTGAGATAAACATCAAGCGGATCCATGTTTCTAAGTGGTGATCTCCGTGCGATAATTAACGGCCTTTATCCGGGCTCACGGGACACGGGACTTATCCCCCCCCCCCCTCTCTCTCTCGGATCGACATCTTCCGGAACGTTCTCCCATTGATCTTCAATGCTGCTCTACAAATCCCCACCGGTGCCAGACAACAGGAGCCGGACGGCCAGCCTAAACAACGACACCCCCCCAGGGGAGGAACGAAGAACACCAGCGACAACGCGGAGTGATGAGATGGACTTAATGACTGGATGGAAGGGAGGGAAGAGGGGGCGTGCCCGTGATGGGGGGGCCGAATGGGGACACACAAAGCGCTTCATCAGAGTGCAAATGCTTTTCAAAATGGCCGCCACTTTAAATACATTATATGCACCAGGCTGATGACCGTAAAATGGGACATGCAGCAAAAACACGGTAGCCCTCCAAGAGTCATGAGAAACGCAGGCAGCTACTCACGGTTGTAATGACCCTGTGCATTTTACAGTCCCCGGCATGGTGAATATAAGTTATTTTGTGGATGCAATGCGCCACTGCTAGCATGCAGCCTGGAGATTGGACTGAGAGCGGAGGGTGTGATGGCATGCTTGCAGGGGAGGAGAGAAGAAAGGTGGATGAGGGAGGGGTGGAGGGTGGAGGATGGAGGTGAGGCGAGGGTGAGTGGAGGGCACAAAAAAAAAAGAAAAAAAGCACAACCAGATCCCCAAAATAACATATATGCACCATGGCATTATGGAGATGTCACATGACCATAAAATGCAGAGGAGGAAGATGAGGATGATCTATGACGGTTGACGGAACAGGAAGTCACACAAGAACCAACCTTGGTGAGATATCGCATCCTTGCTGCATGAAGGCGCCCAGGGAGAACCACAGGCTATTAAAAATCCCAAAGTCGTTCGGAGGGTCCGGAGGAGTCTGGGGGTCTTTGGCTTCGTCGTTCTCGTCCAAGTGCCACTCGTAAGGGCTGAAACGGCTGACCAGGAAGAGCACGACGCTCACGCCGATATAAGCAAACACTATACACATCCAGATCTCATAGGCCAGCGGGTCCAGGAAAGAGAACACGCCAGGCTTGGATTTCTGAGGCTTCTTTATCATAATGGAGATCCCCAGGCTCATAAAAGGCTTAGAGAAGTCTATCACTTCCTCCCGTACCAACGTAATAGTAAGCGGTGCGACGGCTATATCGGCTCTCTGGAAAAATGAGAACAGGCACAGTACGGGGTTAGTCCTCCAGAGAAAAAGACATGCGACACATACTATAGACTATCAGTGCGTTATCTAAAATCCCCTGAAACGATGGCATGACCCACCCAAAACAAAGTGGATTTGATTGTTTCTAGATAGAGCAATCCGGTCATGAGGCAATTTTGAACGTTTCCTTTGGCAATAATGCATTTTTGAAAGGAAACCCAGTTTGAATGGGGGACACTATGAAAAATGATCATGGATTAGAAGAATGTGTCAAATACATTTGAGAGGTGGTGAGCGAGAACCTGCCATATTAAAATGGGTCAATATGAGTTAGCGTCAGCGGTGACTGTCTTTGCCTTTAATCCACCGAGCACATTACTCATTCCCGGTCTACAGTGTGGAGAAAGAAGTTGAAAAAGCTTATCCAAACAGCCTTTGAAAAATGTGAATCTGCTTTTTGTATTCAGCAGCAGGTATATTAGATTCACCTCAAAGCTTCGCAGGCCTTACGCATAATATCTCGCCAAGGTAATAAATGTTCGTGCGATAGTCTCCTAGGTTTAAAATGGATAGCTGGATCCGCCAGTGACTTATTACTATGTAAATTGCATACAACGACTTGGGACGACCTTAGTTAGGGTTGGGTAGGAGGGTCTCTCCGCCAAACACGGCTCGTAGCGACTCCACGCTCTATACCTCACGTCCTAATTTACATATGAATGGTATATTAAGGGTCCTTCGTGTTTATTGTTGATGCAATGAGGTGTCTCAGGGCTTCTCAATTACAACGGAGGATCATCTTTCACTCTTTCTACGCTCAGACAAGAGGCGCAGAGCAGAGCATTCTGCAAAATGATCATTATGACGGCAATGCGTTCTTTCATGTTAAATTAAGATGCAATCAAAGCATGGCTTAAATTCAAACTGACAAGCAGATGTTTTTTTTCGTTTTTTTCATTTTCCCAGCTCCCAGGCTGCTGTCATTGTTCCTTTATGAAACATTAAGCGTTTTGCAGTCGGTGTTTGACGCAGGAAGAACATTGCTAACTCCCCTGACAAGACATGTAGTGATTCACAACCTGACACACTCAGTCACTAAGCATGATTTATGGGCGATATAAAATGAGTATTATTTGGTAAGCTCTACTTGGAAAAACATAATAACATGACACATTCGTATTTGCTGTATGAGGTTCTTGATGGATGGATGGATGGATGCTACATTATTTACTGGCAGTCGATGCTCCCCATGTTGGCTCCATGTTAACATCAGAAGAGACACTTACCCCATATACCAGTTCCCCCACCATCCCGTTCCACGTCTTGGTTTCTGGGTCTCGGGCGCCGTACTTTCCGTCCGTCACTATCGACAGTTTGTATCTTATCCCCACATGTTTCGCTATTTCGGAAGCTAAATCAACACAGTAGCCTTCATATCTCTCATTCCCCTCCATCTGCAAATGGTTTCTCTTGTACATCACGTAGGGAGCTTCCTGTTAATTAAACACAGGTCGAGGGTTTATAGTTCGGCTCGCGCACGTCTGCACCCGTGCCAGGCCTCCTTCCGCCCGCACAAGGCCGTGACTGCTGGCATGCACACAGAGGCATGCAGACAGTCAGACATACAGACAGATAGACGGACAGACAGACGAGGAAAAGTCACACAGACCGAGGACACAAACAGAAGCGCTTGGGCCAAAAAAGAAGCGCCACGCGGGGAAGGGCAAGCCGGGTGGGCATTGTCAAGGGTGCTGCCGACCCGGATCCACAGCCAAACGCAGCAAGCCTCTAATGGCAGCGTCAGGGCCACAGCCAGAGGCCTGGGCGGTATACAAAGGGGGGGAGTGGGGGGGGGTGGGGGTGTTTAAGTAGCAGGATTCCCTCATGCTAACCCCGTCGGACGGCAGAGTCTACGGGGTCTGGGTGGAGGTTGCATTTGCTCTGCATTGGCATTGTAGGAGGGGGCGGGGGGGAGGGGCGCGCGGGGGGGGGGGGGGGGGGCAGGTTGCCTGGGAGCGTGGGGACATGTTCCCCTTCGTCAAGTAAATGTCAATGACAGCGCAGGGACCTTCTCATCTCCTTTTCAACACCATCAAACACGGCCCCCTATGACGTAACGTCCGTTGAGTGCTGATCTGACAGACGGATACATTGGAAAGTGTGGGACGACATCAAAATGGAGGTTGCGGCCCTTTTTTGGCCCCTCGTCTCCAGAATTGCGAGGATATCTCTTCCAAGTTCAATAACAGCCCAGGCGATGGCACAAGTATGAAAGACCACCCCCGGGTGAAACTCCGGTCGATCACTTTCTGTTCTGATAGTATCTTGACAACCCCCTGTGCTAAGAGGGAGGTCTTCCACAGACAGTCGTAGACAGCGAATGACAACATCTAATGAGATGATCGCCTAAAATGTGAAAAGACTACAAAAGGCACGACATGAATGGCTATGGTAATTGCTATGGTCTCCTAGCACTTGCCTGAATGTCTTGTGTCTAATCAGGTACGGTGATGCAGTCTAATGAGTATGAACATGACATGCTACTCGAGACATCAGGATGACAATGTCCGACTTTCGTATTCTGATTTTGCCTAAGATGCGCACATAATAGGCAGAGTCAGAAAGAAGGCCACGGTTTTAAATGTAAGATAAGGCGTACCTTATTTTACATTTAAAAATGACCAACATGAGCTAAGTAACCTAACTTGAACAACCTCTCTTTGTCTCCATCCTTAAATGGCTCCGTCCCTTTCTCTGGTGGCTAACACTAGCCTGGCTGTCTAGCCCTAACCCTTGCCCTAGTCTGAGCCAAGATAGAAGGGTGATTAAAGGAAGCCTGGATGCGTGGTTATACTTCAGTACAGAACTGATAATAGACAATTCAAGAAAGATTTGATTAAGGTCATCAAATCCCAAATCTAAGAGCCTCGGATTATTTCCACCCTACTCAAATGTGTGGTGATCTTGCATCTCTGGCAAAGAAAACAATTTATCCTTCTCGTTTGTGTGTCTCTCCCAGATGTCATTGACCATTTACTTCACGAGTAAGAAACAGGGTTTTTTTTTTTTTTTACTTACGTTCTACGTTATGCACTGAATGTGTATAAGATGAAGTCTAGTCTCTATCATTACCATTAACAAAGCCGTTATTGTGATGTCACTGCTACAACAGGCCACCGTAAGATGATAAATTAAAATGCTTTGTCACCCACACGGATACAGTTGAAACACTCTTGGTGAATCGACTGTTTCAACATGTAGTGAGTGGATGGAAAGCAACACAAAAGAAAATAGTTCTGCCCTCCTAGGACCGAATGTAACAATGGACACCTTGACCTTGATTGGCAGAATTCTTTTTTTAGGTGGAACATTGAAAATCTGCTTGGAAAGTGTACCATGATAGTAGTGACCACAATCGTTCGGTTTTCCACAGAAGCAGTCTCGTTGGTGACATGCTGATCCATAATATATACAAATTTCTCGTATTCATTCCAGTACCCGATCTGAAAGTGACATAAAAAGATCAATGTTATCACAAGAAAACAAGCAGTCAACAAAAAACATTTAGCCAGTAGCTCTCTAGAACCCTCCAAGTGACGTTGGAAGGTTCTAGCATGGCATTATAAGAACTGTGGGACTGTGTGATGTGTGTGTGAGATAACGAGCCTGGACTGGCATGGTATTTGGATATAACCATAGCTAAACTTACAGCAGGGAGGGAAAAGGCATTCAACTCCCAGCTAATCTCCCTCTTTGCCCTGTGGCTTCACTGCAGAGGCACTGTTCCTTACATAACTAGGAAGCAGGGAAACGTCTGCATGCAGGCATTATTAATACCGGCAAAATAGACGAACTAAATACAGATTATTCAGCCTTGAGGCTTTCAAGCCATAAGGACTTCTCGTCATCTAGTTTACAGACTGGGCCAAAGTTGTGCTACCACTAAATATGTTTTGTCTGTGCTAGCGCGTGTGTGTTTGAACCTATCCAGATTTAACTGCTGAGATTTCCAAAATGTCAGCAGTTAAATCATATGTTCTGCTTTTATTTCCGTTCTGTCCTGTTCAGTTCAACTATATATCTTCTAATACCTCAAGACCTGCAAGGTGCACTCTCTCTCTTACGTAGTAGTCTGGCCAGTATGGGGACACCTCCTCCTGGTGCCAGAGGGCACCCAATCAGTGTCCAGTGTTGGTGACCTACCATGCTGACAGGCCCTGTGTTGGCCACTGAGAGCGCATGTACTGTACGGGTGTGTGTGTGTCTGTGTGTATGTACGTGTATGCTTGCGTGTGTGTGATTGTGCGTTCGCGTCTCTGTGTTTCTGTGTGTCTCTGTGTGTGTGTGTGCTTGTGTGCGGGTGTGCCTGTGCGTATGCGTCTGTGTGTATGTCTCGCTCCATGTGCGTGTCTGTGCGAGTCTATGTGTGTGTCGCTGCGTGCGCGTGTGTCTATGTGTCTGTGTGTGTGTGTCGCCGTGTGAGTGTGTCTGCTTTATTGGCCAATCCATCACTGCTGACAGCCTTGGACTGTACCTCCCCCGGTCGCCCTGGCCCAGTTATGACCGAACACAAAGAGGACACACCAGCCCGGGTCAGAGTCAGGAGCTCAATTAATACTGTAGAAGCCGGCACAGGTGAAAGCTGTTACACTGTCCTCTCTCGCCAACAAAGCTCTCTGCTTCTGCTCAACACACACCTGCTTGGGGTACTGTGCGATATACAGAACAACAGAGGCTCACTTTTGAGGTGTTACGCTTTGAAAATCGTTTGAATGTGTCTGTTTACGTTTGACAGTTGGAGAACACACTGCTCGGATGATGGAAAAAGACAGTTGGATGTCAAATCTACTGGGATATAAAGTTGACCTACATACTTCACCAAAGATTTGAACACATCATTATAAAAGATGATGATCACATTTCTGCTGCTGCTCCGAGCTGTCTGTTCACTCACCTTTTTCGCCCCCCCCAACTTCATCTCGTACACGTCGATGGTGTAGTTCGATCTCCGCCCAAACGGGTCAAACTGGATGTTTCCTGTCATACCTTGAACCTGGACCTGCCACGCATCAACACAGACAACCCTAATAACCTCCACACCAAGATACCCCCTCACATTCACTTTGGTGACTAAGATAAAAATCAACCACACAAAGCAGTTAAACCATCCAACAATATGAATGACACACAAAGAGAGGCGGGCAGGCCAATACTACCGCAGCACTGCTATGGGCCGTGTGTCTCTGTAGTTGGGGACCCTCCTACCATTTTGAGGGCTCTCTCGATGTCGATGCCCTGGCTCCACGGCACCGCGGGGTTGGCCAGGCAGTCCCCGGCACTCCCCCTCCGGGACACATCCACCCGCTGGCGCCGCAGGTAGCGGAACGCCTCCACGATCACCAGGATGGCGTCGTGGGTCAGCGCCGACGTGTACTGCAACACAACGCAAGCGGACCGACCCGGTGAGGACACCGCGGCGACCGGAGCACACCTAGCCTCGTCTGACCGCGCCTCGCCCCCCCCCCCTTCTCGACGGGGGAGAGGGGGTAGGGGAAGCGGCAGGTGACAGCTGTTTCCGCGACTAGTTCTGAGGGCGGACGCGCCCGTGGCGGTCGGTGGCTCGCCGCGGACGGTGACAGCAGGGAGAATAACAGGACGACGCTCAGCCCCAAGGCTGAAGCCGTAAAGAAAGTATTTTCAGACGGCTGTCGTCTGATACGCAGACAGTACATCGTTTCAAAGGAAACCTCGCCTGGCTGCCTGGGCGACCAGCTGACAAGCAGTAACTCAAGTGTTCCTCTGACAGTCTAACAGAGCTTTGAAGGCAAATGTTTCTCCTTCGAGTGATTATCTGCCGTATTTTAGTTCTGAGTAACACTCCTTGTGGTATTTTTGAGCCTTTGGTAAGTTTTTGACAAATGACAAGTGGAGGAGAAGGAGAGAACGTTGGAGGAGAAGGAGCGTTCGGCACTGGCAGGTACCTTCAGCGGGGTGTTCTTGGCCTCGGGGAACTCTCTCTCGTCCAGACGCTCCCAGCGTTGGAGGAACTGCTGGACGATGGGGCTCTCGGCGTTGATGATCTGGAAGCCAGTGATGTTGGCTCCGCCGGAGAACACCTTGTCCAGGCTTATGTTGGAGAAGCCCTGGAGAAGAGGAAGATCATTAGCGGTCGGAGAACAACTCGGTTCCTCGGCACGGTGTGCAACACAGCAGAAAGGGTTTTTCTCCAGGAGATGAAGATGTGAAAATGGAGATGTTCTGAGGGTCTGTGAAAGGACTCACCAAATTGGCGAGGATGTAATGGTAACCTCTGCTGTTTTTCCCCAGGGTCACCACCTACAATGGGGTAAAGAAAGTCTAAGGTAAGTTACTGTCCGATGGGACATTGTGTACTTTATGGCACTGGACTCCACGGACAGCACAAAATGCAAACAACAGGATGTGTCTCATCGGGTTCTGCTATCGTGACTCAACGCCACACTTCATTGGCAAACTGGAAATGAATGCAACAACGATGCCCAAGCTGTAACCTGCGCTGGAAAACACAGATTAATTGGATTTCTAATTCAAAGCCTCATCACAGTTTGTTTGTGTGTGTGTGTGTGTGTGTGTGTGTGAACATGTTTTCTCTTAAACATGGCAGTGCTTGGGTGTTTCTCAGAGTGTGTGTGGGGATGAGGCTTGGTGCTGTGATGACAATGTGTGCTCCTTCGCATTACCGTCAGCGAGTAGAATAAGGTCAGGACGAGGGCCCTGCAGAGAGATTTGCCTTTCATAACACGTCCTCGAACCAAAAAGCGCTCTTGTGCCATTTTCTGCTATGGCTACCACAGGGCTGCTTTATAGACTTAATTAGGACAGAAAATATTCCCTGTAAAACCATGGAGGCATACAGAAAAACATTTGCTGTTGTGTTTACACTAATGACCCAGCTTACTAAATCCACAAGCCCCCTCTCCTATTCTCTCCATCTCACATGATGTGGAGGCTTTCATAGAAAATACCGTTCTGAGGGGGTGGGTGAGTTTTTTTTTTCTCCTGCCTTTCAGTGCCTGTGGGGGATTTTGTCTACCGCACGCCTCCTCCGCAGTTTTGAGTGGAGTATGTTCCAGGTGTCCGGTGCAATCTGTATGCTACCTCGAACTTCAAAATGTTCTGTGAAGAGACATAGATCAAGGTCTATCTACCCAAACGAAGAACACCAGACCAATGCAGCAAAAAAAAGCCCATGTTTTTCTATTCTAAAATGAATCGAACATTCCAGTTCCGTTTCGTGATCCAACCAATCAGCAGGAGAGGGGCAAAACCACAAGGAGCAACACAGGTTGTGCTACCTTGCGTATTGTATTCACTTATCTCCCTCTCTTCCCTCAATGTCACCGAAGGCTGCGCGCCGTGCTTTTGTCCGAAAAAAAGGACACTGTCTGCCTTCCAAGTGTTTGATCCCATTAAAGGACATCCTCACAAACGATCCTGAGCTTCATCTGCGAATGGCCCATCTGCCCCATTTCTCTCTCTCTGCTACCAGTTCTTTCATTCGCACTTGTTCCTTCCACTATCATCTGGTTACTCCTGCTTTAATATCTCCTAATTGTCTCTGGAGGGAGATGGCGTCCTCCATCCTCCAAGGTCACAAATGTGTGTCCCCCCCCACGTTCATATCCTGCAAGATTTCCCTTCCTTCTCCAAATCCTATTACCCTTCCCAGGGAATGTGCTGAGTGATTTCATTGTGTTTGACATTTCCCCGCATCTGCCAGTAACCCCAGTGGTTCCAAGCGCCCCAAACTTTCCTTCTCAGGGGACAATCCTGGAAGGTCTCCTGCTTATTGTCTTATCGTGCGTGGGAACCCAGTTTATGTGTGCGTAGGTGTGGGTGTGTTTGATTGTTGAATGGGGGCAGACAAACAGACAGGCAGACAGGCAGACAGGCAGACAGACAGACAGACAGACAGACAGACAGGCAGACAGGCAGACAGGCAGACAGGCAGACAAACAGGCAGACAGGCAGACAGACAGACAGACAGACAGACAGACAGACAGACAGACAGACAGACAGACAGGCAGACAGGCAGGCAGACAGACAGACAGACAGACAGACAGGCAGACAGACAGACAGACAGACAGGCAGGCAGGCAGACAGGCAGACAGGCAGGCATGCTTGAGGAGTTCAATTAATAAAGAAGAGGGAACAAAAAAAGCCCATCATCTGGTATCCATCCATGTGAGAGGGAACTACGGTGGCCCAAGTGTGACAACACAGCAAGCACTTAATGAAGCTACAGCGCCTTGAGCCACAGGCCAACACTCCCGTCTCGACAGTCACGGAAGAACATCCTGCCATAACACAGACCATTCACTTCTATGGAGGCCTCTAAAATCTTTTTCTTGGCTTTCATGAGGAGGTCGGATATTTTTGTGTGTGGTCATTAACTGTAACTTGGTCTGCTCTGCCATCTTACGCAAGGTCTAGAATGGCCCTGTGTGGTCTAGGATTGTTCTGTGTTAGAGATCTGGTAAATCCAATCAAAATTATAGGGTCTCTTAAGTTTCCTATATGGTGTCTGACTGTGGAATACTGAAATAATATCACATTTTGTCATATGAGCTGGATCGTTTTCTCTCCAATGTCAGAGGGCAGAAATGAGATGGAGGGTTGTGAGCAATGAGCTCAGCTCAGAGGCTAACCACGACTGACTCCCAAACACCCTCAAGTCCACGGAGAGCTTCAAGACTCCTTAAAATGACATTATTATTTGTCACAGATAACTGTGTCTGTTACATAAACAGATCCTACTCACGTTGTGCTCAAGGGATATGCGTGCGTGTATTCATACAGTGTGACTGGACCTTGTTTTAATCCCTAACCACAGTGGGAACCTGAAGGTTTGCCCTCTACTGAGCTGTGTGTGTACAGAACCCTTCGTATAATGATCCTTCATAAGTATTAGTCTGTGGAGTTTTAGCACGACCTTTGCGGCAGATTTGCACTTGTTACCACAAGCTTGTGACCCTGAGGAATTCATGATAAAGTGACAGTTTTTCATGAATCACGAGAGGAAAAAACCCTGTATCCTCTCTGACCTTCCCGCCAACATTCGGCGTGCTTCGTCGAAGGTGGCCGTGGCGAAACCTCGTCAGGTCTCAGCCGCGCCTCGGTCGCCTATCAAACGAACGGATTGTGGTCGTCGGTGCGAGCGGCGATAATTAGTGCGATATCGGTTGCCCCAGGGCGCCTTCTCCCTATCCTGCCGTCTGGCGGGCTAGCGTCTCTCCGGACGCTCCGGGAGTGGCAGCACACGTCTGGGTGTCTCAAGGACGCTTCATTATGTGGGTCGTCACATCAACACTTGCTTCAATATGGGTTCCTTGCGTAAGTAGGACACGGCGCCCCTTAACGGCATACAATCAGCCTACTATAAATAGTTCCTAGCCTCCTAGCCCGAGGGAGGATCTCACACAAAGCCATGTGCCCCGAAAAACAAGATCACTCGGTACCGGGGATAGGGGAGAAGCTTTCTGAGAGCGGCCATTTTGAACCGAGGTCCTTGGCACGTCGTCGAATTCTCTAGACAGACGACATCACAGGCCGTCGGCATGGTGTCAGCGCCAGAGAGAAAGCCCAGATTCGGAGGCGGCGGCGCCACCCCCCAACCCCCTCCCCCCCCCCCCCCCACTAACACCACAGCCATAGGAGCCTGATGTTTCCCCATTTATAATTCATGGGTCGCATGGCGCCTCCCGCCGTTCCACCGGGCGGTTATCGTTTCTCTCTCGGAGAGCTGGTTCCTGCGCGGGCATGCCGGGGGACTTTATGCGTTGATTTGTGGGGACTGGGAGCCTGCCCTCGCCCGAAGGGCTCTCCTGCCATCTGAACGGCCTCAGCCTCCTCATCCCCTCAGTGGAGAACGACTCAGAGCATGAATGGATGAGGCCTGGAGGGAGATAGATAGATAGAGAGAGAGAGAGAGAGAGAGAGAGAGAGAGAGAGAGAGAGAGAGAGAGAGAGAGAGAGAGAGAGAGAGAGCGAGGAGAGAGAGAGAGAAAGAGAGAGAGAGAGAGAGATAGAGAGCAAAAGAGAGAGAGCAAAAGAGAGAAAGAGAGAATGGAGGCAGATCTCCCACAGGCTGCTCATCAATGATAAAGCCACACAGCGGTGTAATCCTGGCCGGAGGATTGGTAACCCGCTGGAATTGAGACGGAGAACGAGTGGAGAGTCAGGGAGAGAGGTGGAGGGAGAGAGAGTAGAGGGAAAAAAGGAGAGAGATTGGAGAGTAAGGGAGAGGCAGGATGGGAAAGAGGGAGGAGAGGAGAGAGAAAGAGAGAGAGAGAGAGAGAAAGGGAGAGAGAGAAAGGGAGAGAGAGGGAGAGAGAGAGAGAGAGAGAGAGAGAGAGAGAGAGAGAGAGAGAGAGAGAGAGAGAGAGAGAGAGAGAGAGAGGTGGGAGACAGAGAGAGAGAGAGAGAGAGAGAGAGAGAGGGAGAGGGAGAGGGAGACAGAGAGAGAGAGGAAGGGAGGGAGGGACGAGGCACACGAGAAAAAAGCCATGTGCAGCAGATCCTCCCTCTGGAGCTGGAACAGGAGGAGCAGCTACTTCCCATCAGTGGACTGGAATTCCACACCAGCACAGAGTGCAGGGGAGGGGAGAGGAGGAGAGAGAGAGGAGTGGAGGAGAGCAGAGGAGAGAGAGGAGAGAAGAGGAAAGAGAAGAGGAGAGAGAGGAGGGGAGAGGAGGAGAGCAAAGGAGAGAGAGAGGAGATGAGAGGAGAGGAGGAGAGAAAGGAGAGCAGAGGAGAGAGAGAGAGGAGATGAGAGGAGAGGAGGAGAGAAGAGGAGAGAGAGGAGAGCAGAGGAGAGAGAGAGGAGAGGAGGAGAGAGAGAGGAAAGGAAAGGACAGGAGAGAGGAGAGGAGGAGAGAGAGAGAGAGGAAAGGAAAGGACAGGAGAGGCAGTGTGGGTTTGCTGTGCATAGTCATCCATTCATCAGTATTACGCATGATACTATCAGTATATGGCATAACAAATAGCAAATGTCACAATTGCTTTGGACACAGCTTTGTGTATTTGCACAGTTTAGTGTATGCAGCCATGCTATCTTCAGACTGAATATATTCCTGTTTCATCTAATGGAGAGACACAGATGTTGGGGAGGATAGGGAAGAGGATGCCTCAACCCAGGGATGCCAGTACCCATTCTAAGGAGTCCGATGACAAATGACTGTAATACGACAGCCGCAAAGAGAGGCCTCAGTCAGCGAGACGGCTTTTAAGGGGAGCCAATCCACTGGAAAGCACTTGGGTGTAGACCCAGCGCTGCTCGAGAACTGCTGTTCTAGCCTGCTTAATTAGAATAGATTCCCCAGAGGAATACTTAGGCTAATGGTTTCTGCAGCATCACAGCCCGGCTCAGCCCAGCAACACCCAGCTCAGCGCGGCTCCTGCCCTTGCCCCAGACAGCAGCGGACTCGGAGCAAGGGGGGGGGGGGGGGGGGGGGGGGGGGGGGGGGGGTGGGGGGGGGGGGGGGGGGAGATAAGATGGCTGAGCAACGTTTCGGTTTTATGTTTGTGGCTGAGAGACTCAGAAATGACGTTAGAAAAGAAAGACGTTTGGGGTGTTGTATGTCGGTGTTTTGAATGTCAGGTTGAAGTATTCATTACGCTGTAGGGAAACGGGGTGCTCAATTGGACGGCCTTGGGAATGTATATGACGGGGGGGGGGGGGATATACTGCGATGCTTTCATTTCGAAGCACGGAAAGAGAACGAATTCACGACGCGTTCGTCGTGTTTTGAAGCCGCACCACGCACGCCGAACTGCACCTCTACAGACATACACTCTTTGATCGATGGTGACAACCGTCCGATCGAGATCTTCGATGTTCGTCAGTATCTCTGATTCCAGATCCCAACACACGGCCCTAATTGTATGATTCTGAATAAGTAGGTTGCTGTTGCCTTCTCAATGGGGACTATGGAAGTGTGGAACGATCCTCCTCCCTTTCATTTCCATCAAATATGGAAGGGATGGTCGATTCAGTCAATACTGGGGCACCACTCTCTCACTTACTGTACTGAAATAGAGTGTGACAGGACCAGGACCTGAGAGAGTCCAGACTGATAGAACATCGACTCGTAGCACTAACAGGGCCCCAGACTGACGGGACATAGAATCTGGGGCTACGACTTGAAAGCGAGAGGAAAGAGAGAACCGTCCATCCTTTGTGGAGGACCTCTGAGCCCTGAACCCTGCCAATAACAACCGGGAGAGAGGAAGACTGGGAGCGATGATGTCCGCTTTAGGATGCAGCCAAATACGGATCACCCCAGGGGAAGAGGAAACTAGATTCAACAGGATACTAAAAATATTTATGATCCAGCTCAACTTTTTCTGTGTGGAAGTCCAAGGCCATTTCCTGGTCTAGGGAGCAAGACGCAATGGTACGGCGCACATGCCTACTCTACATGCTAATACGTAGCCACTGTTTTTTCCGATTCCATAATTATGTCCCCTAGACCAAAATGCCCTCCTTTGACTGGTAATGCGTGCGTATCACTAAAATACCTCGACTTGCCTACTTGCACGGCACGCACACACACAAACACACACTCGCACGCACATCACACTCACGCGCACTGAAATAGGCTATTCGTTTTAATAGTCAAGACTGCCACTAGCACAGTACCTCAGACCAAATAGATTTGAACGTAGAAAACCTTGATGAGCCGTGCTAAAAAAGCCATGAAAAAGAAGCATGAAGCTGGGATAT
>NC_090074.1:3899937-3927437 GCF_038355195.1 Osmerus mordax | reverse complement strand
CAAAGCCCCCACCCACCTGCTCCGTCTCCACGAAGTTGGCCACCTGCCCGTCGTCGTTGGCTCCCCGGACGTTGAAGCGCGTCCCCGCCCTCTCGGAGCTGAGGCGGGAGATGACGCAGGCCTTGGCCTGCTTGTGGCCCGCGTAGATGGTGCGGATCTCCACGCCGCCGCACATCAGGCGCAGGAGCCAGTCGTCGCAGTTCACCCCGTAGTGTTTCAGGTGCAGGTGCAGCGACTGGTTCCTGCGCGACCCAATCAGAGAGGACGGTTCGTGAAAACAGTTTAGGAGACACGACGATTACTTCCTCAAGAGCCGGATTGGGGGGGGGAAGTCCAGACAGGAAGTCATTGTGAGGGACTTCCTGCTGGGCTGTTTACAAGCAAGAGTGTGACAATGTAGCCAAGCTGGGGAGAGAATTCTAAACAACAATAGAATACGTTAGCTTCAAAACACCGGTCACACTGCAGACCAGCGACGCTGTGACCCACCAACAGAGCCACAAACCGACGTGTCACCCACCAGAAGAAGCGGTTGTCTGTGGTGTCCTCTTTGATCCGGCGGTGGGCGTTCAGGCTCAGGTCCATGCTGATTCCAGTGTGCGACCAGGCAAAGTAGAAGTTGCCCGAGTTCAAGATCTTCCTCACGTCCACGATCCTATCCTCGTCCCCCGGATCGTTCTTCAGGGAAATGAAGTCCGTGGAGGTGACCCGGAACACCTCGGACTCCTGGACCTTCCCCACCGAGCTGCAGCCTGTGGCCACCACCAGACTGTGGAGCATGGAGTCACCTGACCAGGAAGAGAGCGACAGATGGTAAGAACGGATGGAGGGAAGGGGAAAAAAGAGAGGTGGATTGAGTAGAAAGGGAGAAAGTATAAGAGATGAGAGATAGAGAGCAAGGACAGATATGGGAACAAAGAATATCAGTATACATCCTATGAATGGAATTCTTGGACAGGAAAGGGTTAATTCAACACAGACACGGTTTTCCCTCCCTTACAGAATGCAGTGTTATATCCGTGATCTCGAAGACTCTAAGCTCTAATCTGTTTGGAGGGCTTTGACTGTGTTGTGATAACAGACTTGTCAAGGTCATTTAATGGGCCAGGCCGGACCAGACCTCCTCCACTCAGCAGCCAAAAGGACTGGATCCAGCCTGGACCCGACCTGTGAGCCGACAGCCGTGGTTCTCTGCTGTACCGCCTCTGACAGCCGGCCAGCTCCCGTCCATAACTCACCGAGATTCAGCCGCAGGACTCCCAGGATCCCGTAGGCGTCCACCATCTTGGTGTATGTGCTTTTGATGGCCTCCTTCTCGGCAGCCGCTGTGGGTTCACAGAAGCAGTGGCATTGAATGACGAGCACAGCCCTCCATCCGCATGTAGATGCAGACACACACTGTAGGGGTCAGTGCATTTGGGGATGGGAGTTGGGGGGGGGGGGGGGGGGCACCTGTGAAACAAGTACACCTCTGAATACAGCATACTGTAAGAGGAATACCAAGAGTGTCTTACACAGAACGGCAACGGCGCCAGACTCGAACATGAGGCATTCCTCCTTGTTTCTGCTCTCCACTATCACGCTGTAGGGAGGGGGGTCCAGCTTGTGGTAAATGCGATATCCTTTGCTGAAGGCCATTGTAGATCCGAGAAGAGATAACCTATGTTACACCTGCGTGAGACATGGGGAACAGGACAAGAGTGCAATGCTGAGATGTGTGACATTTCGGTGAATGCGTTGTGACAATATTGATTTCGATCAATTTGTTGCATATATTATTCGCTGGCAGCTACAGTACTTGTTCTATTCAACTGCATACGGTGTTGAACACAATGATGCTTATATGTTCAGCGGCTCAAAAAGACCGAGCCCACAAGGTGGATGTACATAGGAAGAGGCTCAAAGATGGGGCTAGTTACACACACAGCAACAGAAAAATCCACTGGCAGTTCAATTGGAAGATGACAAACGATAATGCGAACAGCGCTGACACGTCTGATTTAGTGTCACATAACAGTGAGAGCCAGCTGAGATCTCGATCGGGTTAGTTCCGCACACCAATTCTAGCTTGGTTAGGGTCTGCATTTAGCTAGGCCAAAACCCCCCATCCCGATAGTCACGACTTATGCCGAGTCTGTCCCCAACCCTGCTCATAATCGCTGTACTAGCCAATGAAAACTGTATATCAATAACGTTATAAATATTCGCATCACATTTAATTCAGGAACGACACAAACGTCACTGACAGCAAAAACAGAGCTGTCAGAACTAAGTCCAATACAGACAACTGCTGACAGACAACATTAACGCAGTGATCTTATTAGCTAGCTAACTAACCGTAACCCAGCTATGGTCCAAGCACCGTATGAATGTTGTATCAGGTGTATCTTTATATGCTTCGGTCTTGTGAGCCTTGCCAACGTTAGATTGCTAGCTAACATAACATAACACGTTAGCTAGCTAACGTGACACATACTAGTCACACAGTAATCATCTAGCAGATTTCAATAATAAAGGTTGTTTGAAATAGCTAGCTAGTCTTGCTAGTTTGCTGACAAGTTATGGAGCATTCCTAAATACTATGATAAATGGCTGACGTAGCAGATAACCAATATGTTAGCAAGCTATCTAGCTCTTTAGACTACTAGCTCTAGCTGTCGAGCTACTGTACTCAATCCTTCAAGCAAATTACTAGCTGGATGGCTTAGCTGGCCATTTCCTCGTCTCCATCACTCTACGTTAGTGCGAGCTTTTACAGTTGGAGTCGTCGATGAACACTTGCCTTAAAACGGCCAAACTGCAACGAGAACTGGTTATCATAGAAATATTCAAACCAATGTTTGTTATTTCGTAAATCCTTGAGAAAGGACATTGGACGTCTTACCGTATCTACCCCGCCGGGTTTTTCAGTTTGACCCAAGTGATAATAATAATCCCCTCCCACCTGCAGTGGTACATTCCGACGCAATGTCGGTGGCAGGAACGCACCCTCTTTGCGCTACCGTAAGTATCGTAATATCAGTGAACACTAGCCTAACTAAAGCGCCATGACGCAATTATTTGGTAAAATATTTCAACTTCCCGTTAAATGTTGATTGCTTATAATAACTAAACATGATAACCTGTTCAGTATTAGGTTATGGACAGTAGAAAATAATAAAAGACAAAACGAACAAAATGTTCCAACCAATTAATGTGATTGACATTGACTCCAACTTATGGGAGGGGCTTGACCACATGGAGGTACGCCCAATTTGCAGTTTATCCTATCACGTACATTTTGGGGCGGGACTCAGGAAATAAACGTTTCATAAGTGGAGGATTGGACCTCTACACAGTTTTATGAAAACAGAGGTATCCATGGCATACAATTGAATAATAAAAAAGACGTTTCGTGTGAACGGATCACCACAATCTGAGATATGTCGATGTAAAAGGTGAGATGATTCATATCTTCACCTTTGTCTCTATTTTGCAAGAAAAATACAAAAAGGGGCCAGCGATATCAAAGAGGGTTACTGTTTTGTTACCCAATATAAACATAGTAAAGACTAACTAGCTGTCATGTCAACTGTTGACGTCGGAGTTTAATGCACGTTTAGGATAATAAGTCCATACTTTTAGTTCTCTAATGTTCTCTTAAGAATTCGCATAGTCTTACTCAGGTTATACAAGGCAACGTTTTCTTTGTTTTAAAATATATATATTTTAACGAGAAAAGCTTTAATATTGTCGAAGTGTCGTGACGTGTGACTGAGAATGCACACATGATTATCTACAACCAGAAATCTTTAAACCTTTAAAGTTAAAATGGTATTAAATACTTGACCCCCTTTCTTCAACCGGTAATTCTTTTTCAGAACTGTATTATTTGACACCCCCCGAAAAGATGGGACTATTTTTGGTGGAGCCTCTTGTTGCCTTCTACGCCTTTGCAAGTTTTTTGGTCTATCCACTGGTGCAACAGTACGTGTATAGGCGACTCTGGCAAGAGTTAACTAACACCACCTACCCCGTCTCGGACGACACCTCCAGATGTTCTGCAAACGCCAGCAACCACTCAAGCCACAATGAGGTTTGCCATAAACCGTGGATCGTGTATCTCTCTGTAGATCAGTTATTAAGGGGGCAAATTCACGTAAATAAGTAAAAGTACATGTTCTTGTCAGATGTTTTGTGCGTGAATTGGAAAAGGAGTTAATTCAGCAGTTCCTGAACACATTAACGTGTGCTTGTCAGCATGATCTCTGCTCACCCATACGGTCAGCCATAAAGGACACATATATGGATGAACATGCTTATTCATTGGTCTGCTAAATCAGCCCTGAGGACATCCCACATCCAGGTCTTATCCAGCACAACACCATAAACTATAAAAATAAGTTATAAAGGGTTTTATGCTTCGTTCAGTCTGCCTTATTAGATCCTACTGAGGACAAACAGGCATTGATAAGATGCCACAGCAGTACTATAACTAAACATTTCTATTAGCAGTAAATGGAAAGCATATGATGTCCAATGTGCAGGTCTGACACGCATGAAGCTATGAGTTGATACTGTAAGCTAATATTTCTTCTGGTTTAGCTCTGACCACATGGATGAAGTCACATTTGTAGAGAGAGATACACAGAAACCAGTATGATCCTACATCACATGTTCCAACATATATGAAACCATGTATAAATAGATTTATATATTAAACCATGTGTACTTTGTTGTCTAATGTGGCTTAGACTTGAAAACGGACCTCAAGCATCTGTTGTGGTGTAGATGAGGGCTAGTTTCCCTTTTCTGTAGAACTATTATTTTCTTCCATTTGCTGTTAAACATAAATCAACGTTTCACAACCCTTCCATTTTTCTTCCGTTATACTTCCTCTTTTTGTGTAACTAAATCAGATTCTGTTTAAGTAAAGACAGTGTGTGTTTTTGTGTTGAGGGATGTGTTACACAGGCCATTGCTTGGGCTTTTACTGGCTTTGGGTCAAACTGGTTTCGTTAACCGTGAGCCAGACCAACAACTAGTTAGGGTAAGAGTGAATAGATAATGAACTAGAAGTTCAGATCCCCTAGATACAGACTCTATCTACAGAAGTGTCACTGCTTGTTGTGGTTGTTGCTCGTCCCTAGGAAGTGCAGAAGGCCGCCTCTCTCTTCTCCCTGTACACCGAGCTCTTCTCCATGATCCCCTCCCTCGCCGTCACGCTCATCCTGGTGACCTACAGCGACCGTCGGGGACGCAAGGTCGCCATCGTCATGCCCCTGATCGGCTCGCTGATCTACACGCTGTCCTTCCTGGCCGTGTCGTTCTTCGAGCTCAACCTCTACCTCCTCATCGCCTCCTCGCTGGTCAGCGCCCTGTTCGGGGGTTCCGGAACCTTCCTGGGCGGCTGCTTCTCCTACATCGCCGACCTGTGCGAGGACGGTCAGCAGAAGACCCTGCGCATGGCGGGCATCGACATGGTGATCGGCCTGCTGTCGGGCGTGGCGTCCCTGTCGACCGGCTACTTCCTGCGAGCGGCGGGCTTCAACTGGCCCTTCTTCGTGTCCGCCGTCTTCCTGTGCTTCAACCTGCTGTACGCCATCTTCGTCTTGGAGGAGACGGTGAAGATCCCCCCCGCCAACGCCGACGCCGCCGAGGACGGGTCCCCTCGCTGCGCGGCGTTCCGCAGGCTCGCTTCCGGCATCTTCCATATGTTTGCGGCGGGGAGCGAGAGGCGGAACATCCTCCTGGTCCTCCTCCTCCTCGTCTTCACCACCTTCTCCTTCGCCAACGGGGGCGGGCTCTCCAGCATCACGCTGTACGAGCTGAACGAGCCGCTCTGCTGGAACGAGATCCTGATTGGCTACGGCTCGGCGCTGTCCACCACGGTGTTCCTGACCAGCTACGTGGGCTTGGCCGTGTTCTCACGCTGCGGCATTCCCAGCCTGGTCATCATCCTGATAGGGATACTGTCAGTGATGACCGGCCTGGCGCTGGTCGCCTTCGCCAAAACCACCCTCATGATGTTCCTGGGTAAGGAACAGAAGCTGCATAAACGATATGCTAAATTGTTGCTATACGATTACATTCAATAGCTATTATTTTTGTATTCAACCTTTATTCAACTAGATGAATGATGTTGATAGTGTCACATGATGTGCTGAATTATGTAAACATATGATGTAATATGATAATAACTAGCAATTGTTGATAAAAAATATAATCTAATATTGCGAGTGTTTATAATAAATGAACACTATTTTGCTTCATAGCAGACTAATGCATCTACCTGGCCAGCCACCATGTTTACACACTGGTGAAGTTTATGAGCTTTTGTTGTTATTGCATTATGTGATTACTTGACTGTGTAACGTGATAAGATAAGAACAGATTAAATTGAGGCTCGTATCAGAACCCTGTTATTGTTAGCTTTAACAAATTGGAGACAACGACCATCATTTGTTTAATAACTTTTTGGCCAGTTCTTCACTGTGTACATTTTAAGATATCGATTGCCCATGACGTTCTCTCCAGGCGAAATGGTCGATAGAGGGGTTTAACCGGGTCAGTATTTTGTTTTCTTTTCCACAGTGAGGATTCCCATGCTCCTGGCCATCATGCCTTTCCCCGTCCTGCGATCCATGATGTCCAAGATCGTGTCAAAGTCCGAGCAAGGTGAGCGGGTCTGTTTGTCTCCAACTCGCTCATCCACAGCCAGTGCAGCACGTCCCAAGAGCTCCACTTCCAAACCTCTCCACTCGAAAAGAACCACTTCAGGACATGTTGAAAGGACAAGCATTAGTGGATATCAAATGACAGTTGAGAGAACGGGTTTTCCTGTTGTTCAGTTCAGCACACATTCTCCTTCCACCTCCCTAAACTTGAAGTGGTGCTTTGTTCAAAATCTACACATTGCACAACATGTTTGTCTGTTCACCATGAATATCAAGTGAACATGGTTTCTTTGTTGGGTAAGAGCTCAATAGATGTGAAATTCTTTATCCAACACTAAAACGTACATTTTTTTTTGCTGAGTCAACGGCCCTCCCGTGATATGTAAACAGTGTTTACATAACGCCTACCACAATTATAGACCTTTGACTCACAGTAACCTCTCTTCCTCTATCCTGTGTGTATGTTCTGTCTCCGTCTGTGTCTGTGTGTGTTCTGTGTGTGTTTACATGTTGTGTGTGTGTGTGTGTGTCATCCTGGCCTCCCTGTGCAGGGGCCCTCTTTGCATGCGTGGCCTTTGTGGAGAGCCTGAGTGGGAACGTGGCCTTCGCCGTGTTCAGCAGCCTCTACGCTGCCACCGTGGCCTGGTACCCCGGTTTCAGCTTCCTGCTGGCGTCTGGCCTGTGCTTCATCCCCATGGTGCTGCTGGGGTGAGTCTAACCCTGGCCCTCGCCATTCCTCTTGCTCGTGGTCCGTTTTACCTAGTCGCCGGCCAGAGGATATTTATTTTGGACTCCAAAACAACTCTGTAGTCCTGATAACCCCCATCACATACTACACACGTTTACATTTACATTCAGTCATTTAGCAGACGCTCTTATCCAGAGCGACTTACAGTAAGTACATTTACATTTAGTCATTTAGCAGACGCTCTTATCCAGAGCGACTTACAGTAAGTACAGGGACATTCCCCCCGAGGCAAGTATGGTGAAGTGCCTTGCCCAAGGACACAACGTCATTTTGCACGACCGGGAATCGAACTGGCAACCTTCAGATTACTAGCCCGGCTCCCTCACCGCTCAACCACCTGACTCCCACGTTATCTGTAATACTTTATGTTGCTGCGTTCGCACTAGTTTCGTTTTCTTTGGTGTGTGTGTGTTCCGTAGGGTCAAATCAATGCACCCTGACTGCCTTGTTTAGCAGTGTCTTCATACCACAGTGTCTTCATACCACAGTGTCTTCATACCACAGTGTCTTCATACCACACTGTAAGATATCCCGTGGCTGCAATGAAAATGCCTTGTGCGACGTGTGACCAATGAGCCTAAGTGATAGATAGTTCTACTGCACACCTGACGTCTCGTGATTGGGAATTCTCCCTGACCCAAATCTGGGAACATGTTTAGCGACATGGCTTAGAAATTTGACAAGAGTTTTCAAGAGTAAGAGTTCTGGTCTAGGGCCAGTTCTGACTTGTCGATGAAGTTATATAGATACGAGCTAGGCTCCATAGTAAATGAAGACTAAGGGCTATTTTCAGCTTCAAACCAAGCCAACGAGTCATTGTCCGTGTTTGTTTAGATGGGGGGGGGGGGGGGGGTGTGAACCAGCAACACAAGAAAATGCCTTGTCATGCCAGCTGTGGTCTGAGGACTCAGGAAAGGGGACGTGTCTGCATTCCTCACCTCTAGCCTCCATGACATCTCAATAGTCTAATCTCCTTCTTCCCTTCTCTCGTTTTCTCAATCTACATTGAAACCAGTAATGATGGCGACAACCTTTTAAAGGTTTAGCTATACAGCTCTTTTTTTTCTCTCTCTCATCTTAACTTTTAAACCAGACATACAGGATACAATCTAAAAACCCCTGAAAATATTTGTCAGAAGCTGTCGGTAAAGCTCAAGCAAAGCTAACAAAGGAAGGCTACTTGGAGGAAACTTGTAGAATAGGAGAAACTTGTTGATTTAGGACTAGGCTTATTCTGAGACACAGAATAAGCATATATCGATGTTGAGTGAGAGTGCCCAGAATATGCTGAGTCACTAGGGAAGTGAAGGAGCCGATAGCACATGACGGCTGCTGAGAGAGGCAGCAGTCACACGGAGGAGTAACGGCGTTGGCCGTCTGCCTTGTTCACATCCCACACCTTATTTACGGAACTGTATGTTCAAACAGGTGTGAACCCAACACCCATCTGCACACTTCTGCAGACATGCTAAAGCTTTTACAGGTGGTCGTTTTCTTTTTCATTTCTTTTTCTTGCTTTCTCATCGACCGGGTGCTCTTGTCTGTCCTCGCCCACAGGGCAGTGGCTCTGCTGGGGCCGGAGGAGGAGGCCGGGGAGGCCAAGGAGACGGAGGCCCTCATCCCAGGGGAAGAGGGCCTGGCTGGGGATGAGAGCCACAACCCTGCCCTGGCCTGAGCTGAGCTGGACTGGACTCTCCACGGAAAGACGGGAACGTCGGCAGTTGTTCTTCCTGTTCAGGGATTCATAAACCTCTGAGCAGCCTGACTATCAATTGCAGGGAATGTTATTGCTGGAACACTCATGTACACACAGTACTTATCTTGTGGCAAACAGTCATAATCTGACTGTTTGTGTGTGTGTGTCTTATCATTGACTGTTGCAATTCAGTCAAAGCACTTTGTTAATTTTATCTGGAAATGTAGGCTGCAGTAGTTATATAGACAAGGAAGGGAAAAAAAGCTACGTGGATTCAAAGGAAAGTAATCTGGAATGCACCAGCAATACTTGAACAGATTCAGGGTTTATGTGAAGGTGAAGTCTCCAAATGAAATGAAGTCCTTCGATGCAATACACATACCTTGCATTATAACATGAGAATTCAAGCTATTTACAAAATGGTACCCATTTTCTTTCAAACATAATACCTCTGCAAATTACATCCGTGAGCATACTTTTTCAAAGGGTTTCTTGATATAATTTCTTCCAATAAGTAATAATGTATAGTAATAATAACTAGAGAGGGTACAATTTCTGGGGAAATTGTAGGGTGTGCTTGCTTGCGTCGGTTGCACAGGGGTCCGTTTTTGAATGACATTTTTACAACTGATATTTCTGTATATTTTATATAAAAATGCATACTTATTATTTATAAAGATGACATAGATTTAAAAGCATTTATTTTTTTTGCTGCTCATTTACAACTGAAAATACGAGTGAAGTGTAGAATGAAATAGATGTCTTCTCATTTCCCCTGCAAGAGGCAGCCTCATCGTTGAAACAAAACGAATAAATTGGGCAGACCGGTGTAAAAATTGACCTAATCTCTATGACTTAAACGTCATTTTAAGTTTTTCCCTTCTCATGATATTTTCAGGCATTTAGCCTACTCATTGCATTCATTCATTAATAAAGAACCCCCTTTGAAGATTATTCTACGACGTTACCCGGCAGTAGAAGATGGAATCGCGATTCAGACAGTCCCATCTGATAACAGAAAATATGCCCCCAAAAACGTAAATAAGATTGACATTTATTTAGTGGAAAATCGCTCATTCATAAAAAGCTCAGTGGTAGCGATCATTGTCAGTAACAACGCAAAATGCGATATAGCCCTGTGTGGAGAAGCTGCCCCGGTAAATTGTACTACTACGGTACAGTACTAGACTACTGCTGTGTTCGTCTTGGTAGCGATTGCGTTGGTTGAATTGGATTTAACGTTCCGTTGTACGGTTTAAGCTGAAATTAATTATTTTCATGAACAGATTGACAACGTTTAGGCTGTGGCAATGAAGTTCAGGTTAGTAGTTAGATAGACTTTTGATTTAAGTAAGGGGAGTACCGAACATGTTCTGTTGCCGTTTGACTTCCTAAACAGCTGTTTAGTGTAGATGTTTTTGTACAGTAGTGTGTCTCGCGTAAGCTACAGCGTTGCAGTGAGCTACACTGGTTTGAAACCACAGGTAATGGTAATTTCACCAACAAATCGTTTTCTAATGTCAGAATAAATCCTACAACGAAAATGTATATGTGAGGAATGTTTATTTTAACGATTGAAAACAGATAACGCTACATCATAGACCACTGTAGTATGTGTTGCCCGGGCAACACAGGCTAATGTCATGATGCTAATACTTCAGTGAAATAGTAGACTACTGTTTCCGAAAGTAGATGTACTTCCTTAATAATATCAGCTTATATTGTACATTACACATCACAATTGTGTGTCATATCACAAAGTAAAATGAGTAAATAGTTATCACCCTGGCCTCTTTTCTTGTGGCGTTTCTGCAGCTGCCTTGCAGTAAAGCTATAGTTAGCCTAGCTATCCCCCAAGTTAACAGATGCTAAACGAATGTTCTGGCAAAGGTAGTCACGCGTGTTTTCGTGACGTTAGTGACGTTAGTAACGTCAGTGACTGTGGCTAGCAAATTAGCCACCGTTAGCTTCACTTTTCACCAAAAACTTCCAATAGAAGCAACTCAATCGCTACCAAGACGAAACTTTTGACACCTACGTTGTCTATGTAGGCCAAATATTGACTGAGTTTTAGGGGGGGCAAAAAGAAATAAAAATAATAATATATATGTGAGAGAACAAAGGTTGTGCTCTCGCCGAAGGCTTGAGCACACCCAATAATAATAGTTTCCCAAAGAAAGGAAATTACAAAACTGACATTAGGAACATGCATTTTTGGATTGCTTAGAAGTTAATTGTATACAGTGATTTCTTTTTTTAACATATGCAAATAGAGTTTTTTTGTGAAGTGTATATTTTATTATTTTTAAGAATGTTACTTTCAGCTTTCTTGCAAGCTGGTTGTTAACTGATTTATACATTTTTCAATTTCTCGGGACTTGGGTCTATACTGTTATGTGAAGGAACCAAAGAATATATACCTACATTGGAACTGAAATTAAACATTTCTGTTTCGAAAAATGTAGTATGGTTGATTCTAGCCCACATAACAAGGGCTCTAATTTTGTGATCATCTTTTTATGGGAGTATATACAATAACCCACCTGACATGCTTTATATAGCATAAGACACAACTGCACAGTTCAACTAGCAACAACCAGGCAATTTACAGAATGTTTAAGTGTTTGTAGATTAAAGGGTAGTAACCACAAAACTAAAATTTATATAATCTCAAACTTTATGCTGTGACAGCGGTCTTGTGATGTTGTGGGTTATCTTGGGCAAGCCAGGTGGGTGTCATAGCAACCAGTTTTGGGCTTGGTTCTATATCTGTTCAGTCAATTCAGGAAGTGAGATATGATAGTGTAAACTGTAGTGTGATGTACTTCTAACAAAGTATTTTCAAAGTAAAAACATTATTTTCATTTACCTCATGCAGCAATGTTACAAATACATTCTCTGACTCCAGAATTGACATTTGGTGATTTGTTGATGATGCGGGTGAAACAATGAAATTGAAAGTCCCATTCATAAAATGAATACTCAACATTTTTCTACCGTTTTTTTTGTTGTTGTGACTTTCAGGTCAACATTCCCCAACCTAAATTGCTTGGTGCATTGTCAATCTAGTTAAGATATGTTTATGTTGATTTATTAAAATAAAGTTTTTGTTCTTAAAGAACATTATTGGACAATGCTGCTACATTTGACCATTTAAATGTCAGCCATTTGTGTTGAAGTGTTAAATACAGCATTTCAGCAGAGCCTGTTTAAGGATATATTAGACATTCTGAGATTTCAGCTTAATGAACCGGAATGTTATTCCTATAGCGGCCACCAGGGATCACTGTTGGCCAAGGATTGACATGCTAATTCTTCACATGAATGAACATGAAAACGCCACCACAGACCCTAACGCTACTAACACTCCCAAGTTAACATTCTGGACACACTGCCTACAGGTTTGCGTTCTCCTCTTAGCGCCGGTGGCTAACCATTTCTCTGCTGTGACAGAGGCCTGCTGTACATGAAAAGGTCATTTAGGGAAAGCGTGAAGATCGCTCTCTAAAAACACAATTTCATGCTTGGTTATGTCGTTAGCAACAGCCATGCCTTTTACGGCCTGTCAGTGGCCAATAAGGCAACTACAAATAATCACAGCTTCACTATTGGGGAAAGTGGAGTCCGCCAGAAAACATGCAATTACTGCACCACATGAGTTGATTTGCTTCTGTTGACCATCTATAGAGCACAGACCGTCTACACGGAGAGAACCCCAAGTCAAATGTCACCGCTGTACCTAATCCTGCGTGCCTCATCCACTGTTCCTCATCCGGAGTCACACCCACGGCCGCATTTGACCTCCTGTCCTGGGCCTCCGCTTTCCATAGCTCCCCCCTCCGCCCCCTCCGACTGGTCCCAGCAGGTATCCTGGTGGTGGGCGGGCGGGCCCCCTCTCAGACTGCACTGCTCCTGGGCTGGAGGACCCTGAGATCTCTGCAGGCGTGGAGGAGGATGTTAACCCTTGTGTTCTCTTCGGGTCATTCTGACCCATCAGTCATTGTGACCCACCGTCGTATTGCGACAAATTTACCTCATACAAAAACAAAGTGAAGCATTTTCTTTTAACTGTCGGGCTGTCTCAGACCCCCCACATTGGAATGGTTAAAAGAAAATTATTTTTATTTGTTTTTGTATTGGGTAAAATTGGGTAAACACAACAATGGTTCGTTATGAACCTTTGGGTCATGTGACCCGAAGGCAGCACGAGGGTTAAGAGGCTGGGAGAACACTGGGAGCAGTCCCAGAGCTTGGAATAGACAAGGGGGGGGGAGAGAGAGAGAGAGGGAGAGAGAGAGACAGAGAGCGAGAGAGAGAGAAAGCGAGAGACAGAGGGAGAGAGGGAGCACACAGTATGTGGAGTTATAATCGCTTTAGTCTCACACGTTGGCCGGCGTCTTCACAGCCGGCGGACTGTGAAAAGAGGCCGCGAGATTCGGCGGGGCCTGTCGGAATCAGTGTTTTATAGTGCCGTTACATAGCGCAGTGCAGCAAAAAACACAGTTGTGTCACGAGTTCATACTGTTTGGTGGGTGCCGCCACAGTCTCTCTGGACCCTGGCTGATTCACTCACACTGGTTTCTAGGGTGGTCCTTCATTCGCAGGCTTCTCGGGATACATGAAGGCAATAACTCACAGAATGGTAGGGAGGATTTTGTACTGTTGTCCAAGGCCTCGGTTCCACCCCCTCCACCACCCACACCGAGCCCCTCCTCGTCTTATGACTATGTCCCCCGATATCTCACAACCTCTCTGGCCTTCCCCTGTAAAAATAGACCTGTGAAAGGGCTTTATCCGAGCTATACTATAAATAACCCAGGGAGCAGAATGCAACGGGGACGGGATAGTTGCTGATATATCATGCAGAAGAGGGGACGGAGAAAGGATGGGGTTTTAGCAATCGGCGATAGGAAGGAACTTTATAGAGAAGGGTTATCGTTTTAGAGCTAGGAGGCAGGAGAGGAGGTTATTGAGAAGGGAGGGGGTTCTGGCGACGGGAGAGGGGAGGGTCGAGTTTCCAAATAGCCTAGTCAGCATGATCACCACAACACAACAAACCGCACACTGACACCAATCTCTTCGCTGTCACACCCACCCTCTGACTCACAGGCCTCCATTCATCCCTCTTTCTCTCTCTCTCTCATCGCCCCCTCCCTCCCTCTTTTCACATCAAACAGGGAGGCTCGTTTGATGGGACACGGCTGGATGAAGGCCTTTTTATAGAGCTGACATGCCAACCTTGGTTTTGTGTGTTGATAAACAGCTCTAATGAGACTGAGTTTGACCCGTACAACCAGCGGACCAAACAGGTGCACGCACTGGTCTTAAAATTCAACGCGGTTTGGTCAGCGGAGGGAGTGGGTAAACCTTGGCCTTTCAGGCCCCGCCCCGGCCCGTTATTGGTTACTCAGAGACCACCATTAAACAAACCCTCGCGGGCAGACCTGGATGTTTTCAACGACTAGTTTTCCCCGCTTCGCCGTTCCGACCACCGCGGTCGTGCGGCCGGCAAATGTTTCCCTCGCCATCGAAGGACGCGCTCGGTCGGACGCCAGCGTCTCTCCCACCGTGTCGGGTTGCATCCAAAAGACACAAACGGCGTCGGTTTCCCCGGTTTCCATCCATGGCATCAGCTGGAAGCCGTTCATCCTCTTTCTCTCTCTCTCTCTCTCTCTCTCTCTCTCTCTCTCTCTCTCTCTCTCTCTCTGTCTCTCTCGCTCTCTGTTTCTCTTCCGCACTTTTTTCCTCTTCCAAAGGTCATACCGCTGTGTGTGTGTGTTGTTTTTCCCTCTCTCCGGCAGCTCTGCCATGTGCTGTGGTTGGCGTGTGTGTGTGTGGCAGGCGCGTATCCGCAACGTGCGTTTAGCTGACGCTGTGACAGAGAGCCAGCGCCCTCTCTGTGTGTTTCACGGGCGGGGTGCGCACAGGCTACGGCATGTAGGCCTAGCTGTGTGTCTTTTGTATTCGCATGTATGTGTGAGCATGTATGTGCGTGTACGAGTATTTGTAGATGTGTGTGTTTGGTTGACAGTTTGACAGAGGGCCAGTGCTCTCTCCCTGACCCGTAATTAGTGCCGTTCTCCAGAGTGCTTCCCTTATGAAGACTCATAATCATCCCATGGAGCTGCTACTGAACACGACCACATCTCCTTCCTCCTCGGCTGGCCTGCGGGAGCGCTCAACTTTCCCCTCCTTCCTCTCTCTTCTCTCTCTCTCTCTCTCTCTCTCTCTCTCGCTCTCTCTCTCTCTCTCTCTCTCTCTCTCTCTCTCTCTCTCTCTCTCTCTCTCTCTCTCTCTCTCTCTCTCTCTCTCTCTCTCTCTCTCTCTCTCTCTCTCTCTCTCTCTCTCTCTCTCTCTCTCTCTCTGTCTCTCTCTTCCTCTCTCTCTGTCTCTTTCTGTCTCTGTCGTTCTCTCATTCTCTCCCATTCCTTTTGGCTTTCTGACTTTTTTCGTCCCTTCTCGCTCTCTCTCTTCCTCGGTGTCAAAGTTCGTCTCCCGTTGGCCCCCCCAGTCCTTTTCATCCTTTCTTTCCATCTATCTTTCTGTCAAATCTGAATCCACTCTCTCTCCTTCTCCTTGGCTTCATTCCTTTTCTTTCTGTATCTCATGGTGATCCCATCCCATCCCCCTTTCCTCTCCTCCTCCTCCTCCCCTCCTCCCCATCCTCCTCCCATCCCTCCCCGCCGCATCCCTGTGGGGAATTGACAGGCTATTTATTATGTGCTTCAAATATAGATCTGCGAGTCGGTGTTATTGGCAAAAGCTTTAACCACAGACAGACCCCCACCCCCTCTTTCCTGGTTGCTGTTGCTGCCTCCACAGTCCCCCCGTTCCCCAAACACGCACGCACAAAATGCCTTAGTTGTGGTTTCACAGTTGAATCAAACGCCCCCTAACCCCCTCTGCCGTCACCCTACTCCTTCAATCACCACCCCATGCCAAGGCCAATGTGTGTGTGTGTGTGTCTGAGTATGTGGTGTGTGTGTTCCCCTACTTCTTTTCCACTTTGTCAGGACAACCGTCGGTGCTGCTCTCACATTGGAAATGCATAAACAGCCGGTCCCCATCCTCCTCCAGCGCTGGACACGGACTCAAGGAAGGTCAGGGTGTCAATCAATAGCCTGTTCTCCTTCCTACCCTCCCCCCCCCTCTCTCTCTCTTTTCATACATCTCCTTCGCCTCCCTCCATCCCTCTTTTAGTGCTCTCCAGTGGATGTTAACAGCCCCTCCGGTCTTGAGTGAGTCTGCCACTAATTGCATTTCTTTAAGAGGTCTGCTTCATACGCACGCGCGCGCACGCAAGCACCAACACACGTGTGCCAACGTGACTGCGACCACTCCGCTTGTTAACCCACCGTTCTGGCACGCCGGCGGGCCAACAGAAAACCGACCCCGAGTGGGCTGACGTGCGAGCGCCCGTTCAGATGTGTGTTTATCAGATTCCCCGCTGCCCGAGCCCTCCGTCGGCTCCGCCTGTAAAGGCCCACTTTTACTGCCCGCCGATGGCACAGTCTGCTTCTCGCTGCGCTAAATATAGAGCTGTTCACTGAGAGCTGGCGGAACATGAGTTTGCTATGTGTTAACATGAGTTTGCTATGTGTTAACATGAGCTTGCTGTGTGTTAACATGAGCTTGCTATGTGCGCCGTCACGAGCTTCGGGCTTACGATGATGTGCTCAGTGGTGGAAATGTGCAGTTTTTCAAAATAAACACGGTTTCGGTCATGTTTCTGTTTGAGAAGTAAAGCTGTGTACATTTCGATTGGAGTTACACTACAAAACAGTATAAAAACACAAATACAACGGTTTAATCTATGTGAAATTGGCCTATCATCTTACTTGTTGGAGGAATTGAATGCCGTGGAGAGTTTGTTATTCTGAGCCAACGTACTGATCTTCCCCCAGTATCACATTACTCCCAGACGTCAAGTAACAAACACAATTATCTACCAATGAACCTCACACAGTGAACTCCAATCATCCTTGGAAAGAGGCCCTGTACTGAGGGGATAGAGTTTGAGTTGGCTTTCAGTGTTAGCTAATGTCACTAGCATGCTTAGCTGATTTACTGAAAATAGAGTTGTCTAAGTTTACTGGGTCTACAGGAAGGCGAGGGTGGGAAATAAAGGTTTTTATCCGTCTGGTTTTTGCCACACTTCTCAGAGAAAGCATTTTGTTACAGCAAGGGCCAACCTGTAATTTGATCATGATGCCCCACATTTAGCCTAAAACACTGAACTTCGGGATTGAGAGGACTAGATGAAGTCGTCCTGAGGTTCTCCTGACTGTTTATTTGACCGCTTATTTGAGTTTCTAGAAACATGTTCTCCCTCGTTGTTCCCAATGTGTCGTTGCCACGACCAACAACAAACGATCTCGGGCCATCTCTTCGTCGTCAATGACTGTGTCAATATTATGGTCCAGTTTGTTGACTCTATTCTCTAAATGTCAGAAGAAATGAGTCAAGTTATTTGGCTCTGCCACGGCTTATTAAGATGATTACGTGAGCTCTGTTCTGTCTCCCAGCCAACTGCCATGAAACTTAACAGAGAGGGGGGAAGAGTCTTCTACATTTCATGATGGGATGGGGGAGATGAGTTATGAAAAGAGGATACAGGGATATGAGGGAATTATTTATCGTCCTTGAAGAGAGAAAGAAAGTTGCTTCATTTTCAACCTCGAGAGGATGATCACAGAGCAGATCCTCCTGTGAGTGAGTGAGTGTGTGTGTGTGTGTGTGTGTGTGTGTAATGTGCAAGCATGATTGGAGTGTGGGTATAGCTTAATGGTAGAGCATTTGGCTGTAGATCAAGAGGTCGCAAGTTCAACTCACCCCCCACACCCCCCGAACTGCAATGTCTGATAAACGAACAGATGATACTTCTGCAAACTCATGCATGCTCTTAGAAAAAGCACACACTGTCATACAGCACGAGTCTCTATTTTGAGCTTAGAACCCCGGCCGAAAACACCCAGATATGTAGGGTGTACGTCGGAACGTGATGTCCTACACTTAACATCTCTCCCTGAAAACCACTCCTGTCAGGCTGTTAGCAGTCGCCTCTGATATTTATAGAGTCCAGTTTACCCAGACGATGCCAAGGGAAACAGATCGAGATGGTTTGTCATTGTGGGAGGCGAGCGGAGGAAACCGCCGGTCGGATAGCGATCTCAGTCAGCCTCCCCAGTGCCAAGCGGAGGCCGACTGAAGCCGAGAATACACACAAACTATGTGCCGTCGTGTTTGCTTCGAAACCACCTTCACACGTTCCCGCGTCAACACACGCACACACATACATACATAGCTACACCTACACACACACATGTTTCCTGTCAGACAGTGTTATACTTTTTCTCTTATCTGGTATAGCTCCGTTATACCTCTTATCTGATCTGTTCCTTTTTCTCCTCTATCTTTCCTTCCTCTCCTCTATATTTCTCTCCTCTCTTCTCCTCTATCTTTCCCTGCTCTCCTCGCCTCTACTCTTCTCCTCTCCTCTATCTTTCTCTCCTCTCCTTTCCTCTATTTTGCTCTCCTCTCCTCTCTTCTCCTCTATCTTTCCCTGTTCTCCTCTCCTCTACTCTCCTCCTCTCCTCTCCTCTATCTTTCTCTCCTCTCCTCTCCTCTATCTTGCTCTCCTCTCCTCTATCTTTCCCTGCTCTCCTTTCCTCTACTCTCCTCCTCTCTTCTCCTCTATCTTTCCCTGTTCTCCTCTCCTCTACTCTCCTCCTCTCCTCTCCTCTATCTTTCTCTCCTCTCCTCTCCTCTATCTTGCTCTCCTCTCCTCTATCTTTCCCTGCTCTCCTTTCCTCTACTCTCCTCCTCTCCTCTCCTCTCCTCAGCCCAGGGCTTTGTCAGCTCCTCTCTGCACCTGGAGGGACACACAAGGTCCAACACACACAAACACACACACACACACACACACACACTGGACCTGGACCAATGCTAGCTCCACAGTAGTATGACAGTTTGATGCCTGTATGTTGACAGTGAGCGCCAGCAGTTGTGCAGTACAGGGAGGTTCACCTTGATTTGACCTTTTTTGATTTGAGTTTTTATTACCCAGCATGCAAAGCTCACATCCATTGAGCTGCCCAGCTGGCAGGCTACAGACAGGGAGGAACCGGGAAATCTAATGAGAGTGCTGGCAGGGTATAAAAGCAATTTTCTTTACTGTAACCTACCATGCCACACACACATACACACGCACGCATACTTGAATATGTGTTTTTCTGGCTTTACATAGGTTGCTGCCTACTTTTAGCATACATTTCCGGGATACACGAGACCAGTGCTTTTAATCAGCGAGTGGATCTCTTTATTGGGCCAAAATCCATTTTAGAGAGAAAGAGAAGGCAGTTTAGCCAGTGGAGGGGAGGGGAAAAGACGCTCTTAAGCTCCACCCCTTTCTCTTTCTACTGTTATGGCTTCAGTCGTTTTCTAATCACGGTCCTCCATCTTTAAAATATCATTACACATTTTTTGGAGCGACGAACATTCCGCTCTCCCAGCCAGAAACAAACAGAGACCACGGTCCCATTGTTCTCCCAAAGCTGTGAACACTATTTCATCCCTAACCCCCCCGCCCAAATATTTCTTCACAAGTGAGTCGACGATTGTGTCTGGGGGTCTTGCCGGTTCAACAAAACCTAACTAAAGGATTGTCGGCTATAAATGTCTCCTTGCCTCATCGTGGGAGAGTGTTTGTGGGACCTCAGACTGTCCAGAAATGCTTTCATGGAACCAGCCATCCAGCAATCATCGTTCAGCGTGCTGCAACACACTGCCATGCGTAAATGCATTAACAAGTTGCTTTTTCGACATGGAAACAAAGTGATAAGTTAGGACGGGGAATGCATTTCTCACGTGACAAAGCGTGCGACGCGAATTGAACCCGTCCAAAATGACAGCATGCTAAAACCATCAATGCACGGCATGTGTGTGTGTGTGTGTGTGTGCGTGCGTGCGTGTGAGCGAGAGAGAGAGAATAGAGGGCTTGCCCTGTGTTGATGACTCCTGAAATACTCTCGAGGGAGTAAGTTTAGCTGGAAGTGTTTTAGCAGGGAGTGTCGGCCTTTGATGAGGTCTGTGACTGGGCTGTGTATTTAAAGCCTGTAACACCAGGCCAAGACACTAACCAGCCTGTCACACACCAGGTTTAGCCACACACACACACACACAAACACACACACACACACACACACACACACACACACAAACACTGTAAATTATAGCTTACGATGCAAGCTGGGGTAAATACGGATACTCTCTCTGACGCATTGTAATGCGAAGCAGAAGGCCATGGCAAAAGTACACACGCACTCGCACACACACCCGTGCACACACCCGTGCACACAGGCGTGCACACACACATGCACACACACGTGCACACACACACGCACACACACCAAAGGGTTTCTTTGGTCGTCCCTGTTGGTGTAGGATGTCCTGTTTGGGTGTCAGTGAGGAGAGGATATGCTATAGAGGGGAAGGCACAGCTGGAGGTGGTCAGAGTGACACTTTAATCCTGCTGGCAAAACTGTTATCGCTGTTGTCTGTTTGTTTTCGGTCAAGCTTTTATTCCAAACATCTCCTGGGTAGAATTGGAATTGTGTCACGCAAATGTTCAATTATTTTTAAAACATATTGTGTGGGGAAATAAAGGGGGCCTGTGTAAACCTGCAACGGTTGACGTAAACACGAAACCGTCTGCGAACATGTGTCACCGAGCAACCAGCAAATTTCCATTCACAACAATTTTTACAAGTTGCGGAAAGATCTCAGGATGGAAAGTGAGCGCGACGCTGCTTTGATATGCGTGCAAACAAACTCTAAACATGGACAACGAAAAAAAATCAAAAAACCCTCAGAATCCGATGTGATAAACAACAGTTATGTTTTCACTGAGGTTCTCTATGCTGGCTGGCCACAGATAAGACATATCCTTAATCAGTTCAGGTTGACAACTCTGAAAAAAAATGGGGCGCAACTAAAAACACAAGCAAAACCAGGGCCCCATTTGGCAGAAATGGGCCCTGACATAAACGCAATGCACTCTGTCAGATAAGAAGGCCTTGACCCACTGAGAAAGCAATCTTCCCTTGACTGTGTGAAATCACCAGCTCTGGTTCCGTTAGAGCTAATAATTCCCTGGTGTGGTCTGTTTGTGTTTGACCTGGAGACATGAAAAACCAAACCTCATTCCATATCAGATCGTATTCATTCAAAGTGGAAAGCTCTGGTTGAAACGCGTTGGGGTGATAAAGACTACAAACTAAAACAGCCTGGCTGTGTCTGACTCCAGCAATGGGAGGATATCGGCTTCTATCGAGGACAATGGGAGAATGAAAGTGGGGTAAGAGAGTGAGAATTAAAAAGAAAAGAGAAAAAATGAGAACAAAGATTTTTAGTGAAAGAAATGCAACAAGCTGCCCCAACAAGCCAGTTGTATCAGTTCACAACAAGTCACAAAATGACAAATGCACCATTTACGTTGACACGAAACCCTTTTTCAAACTGCCTGAATTCAAACCGGGTTGAACTCGGAACTGCTCGAGGCTGTAGCGTAGTTGTAGTGTTTGGGTTTCTGGAGAATGTTGGGCCCGAGCCATGTTGAGACAGAGACAGAGGGCTAGGCTGAACTGCGGTGGATCAGAACCGGCCCAGCTGTCGAGAGAACCCAGGCCTGCAGCTGATTGGGTCCCGTGGGAACAGATGAACCCGGAGACCTATCAGCGCTCTCCACACCTCACAGACACGCCATGTCACGAAGTTTTCGGGGGGCGGAGGGAAAAGGAAAAAGAGGGAGAAGAAAAAGGAGAAGAGGTGTGGAGGGCCCGAGGAGAGAGAGCGAGAGGAGACAAACCTTTTTTTTAATTTTATTTTTTTTACACACGTTTTAGGTGAAACCTGAGATTGGCAGTGTGGGAATGAGACTGACTCCGATCCTGAGCGGGAACAAGGAGATGATACAGACCTCTAATTAAAGCCACCTGGCCGGGTTGCCAGGGCAACCGCGAAGTCTCGCTCTCCGTAGCCAGGGTCTGATCACCCACAGTTCTCCTCCGAATCCTCTCCAAACCTCCGTTCTCAAGGAGTCTCTTGGCACAAGGCTTGGCTCAGCTCTCTCCTGTCTTTCTGGGTGTTTTGTGTGAGGGAGCCCCTTTCCTGTGAGCCCTTCCATGATAAGTGCGCCCCGCCTTCCCGTGGCCACACACACACACACCCACCCACCCACCGTCTGCACACCGTTTGCACACAAACACACACACACACACACACCCACCCACCCACGTCTGCACACCGTTTGCACACAAACACACACACACACACAGACACACACACTCATCAATTCAAGGCTGTTTCCTCTCACGGTTTGTCTTTATCTCCCTCACTCGCTCTCTCTCTCTCTCTGTGCCCCTTTCTTTCTCTCTCTCCTTCTCCCACACTCCCCGTCTCTCTCTCTCTCTCTCTCTCTCTCTCTCTCTCTCTCTCTCTCTCTCTCTCTCTCTCTCTCTGTGTACCCCTTTCTTTCTCTCTCTCCTTCTCCCACACTCCCCGTCTCCCTCTCTCTCTCTCTCTATCTATCTCTCTCTCTCTCCCTCTCTCTCTCTCTCTCTCTCTCTCTCTCTCTCTCTCTCTCTCTCTCTCTCTCTCTCTCTCTCTCTGTACCCCTTTCTTTCTCTCTCTCCTTCTCCCCGTCTCCCCCTCTCTCTCTCGTCACCTCGATAGGGCGCGGCCACATCCCACACCCGGGCGCCAGGAGTGTGGGGTCGGAGCCGACACTGCGCGGCATCCTCGCGGACGGAGAGAACGGGAGAAGGAAGGAGGAAAGCTGCGACATCAAGGCTCTCGGCCGTCACCTGAAAACACACGTTTCGACTGACGATACTTGAGATTACGATTAAAGAATGACACTGCACGTTCTCCTTGACACTAAATAAACAAAGGAAATGCTCAGAGAAAATAATCGTTTGGGATTGTTTTTAAAAGCTGTCGTTGCCACGTTCATTTTGTAGATGCACTTTTGATGGATTGTTAACAGTTAAACAATAGTTGAGGATTAGTTGATAGTGGATCATCTATGCATTGGAACTGTCTAAATAAAGGTTTTACAGGTAGTATGGTCTGTAATGATAAGGAACGCGTTTTGCTACTCTGTGTATTTGTCCCCACACCTGGCCAACACTACAAGGTGTTTGAACGGCCACATTTCCACCATGTCAATTAACGCTATCAAAGCCCTTTTCGAAAGCTCAGCCAGGAGGGGCTTCCTGATTGGCTGCACACCAGAGGGGCCTCCCACACACACTCACCCCACATGGCACCCATATTTCACTTCACACACACTCAGAGGGTGTGCATACACGGCACAAATAACCCCCCCAACCCCCTACCCCATCATAACTATCAAAGCTCGAACGGCTTTCAAACGATTTCCTTTCTTTGTTCTTGGCTCCGCCCCCATCTCCAGCTCTCGTTCTGAGGGGGACAGGAAATGAGGCACTTGGAGCGCAGGTGAGCGTGGAGTGGGGGGGGGGGGGGGGGGGGGGGGGGGGGGGGGGGGGGGCGGGTGGCCGGGGTATTGGAGCAGCAGGCTTGGGGGGCCTGAGGCAAACATTTGGTCGCAATCGCAAACACTTAGCTCTGATTAACAATCTGAAAGAACAGAATGGGGAGGAGGTGGATGTTGGGAGGGGGAGAGAGGGGGGGGAGGGAGGGGGGTTCAAGTAGCGTAGGAGCGAGGGAGAGGGTGTTTGTATTGAGGTGAATACTCTCTGTGTTCTCCCTACTCTGTTTCAGTTGCGGTTCATAGAAAACGCTTATGTGCTTCATTATATTTGTCGCTAATTGGTCGATCTCCTCTTTCAATTCCGATTTCTCCCGAAGGCCGCCTGACAGCATCTGGCTGCTGCAAGGCGGTCAGTTGACTAAGCTTCGGCGTGTGAAGTCTGGTTTCGACACACAGCAGCTGGGACAACACACACGTTCTGGAGAGTCCATCTCCTCGTCGGGTTTTTCCGTGTGATTTGACAGGATGGATCTCGGAAACGGCGGTTTGAAACGCTCCAGGAGGATGTTCCAAAACAACCGTATTTCATTTCTTAAACGTCTT
The DNA here is from genome assembly GCF_038355195.1 of Osmerus mordax. Classification (NCBI taxonomy): domain Eukaryota; kingdom Metazoa; phylum Chordata; class Actinopteri; order Osmeriformes; family Osmeridae; genus Osmerus; species Osmerus mordax. The sequence continues at coordinate 3,903,222 of NC_090074.1, read as the reverse complement.
GAAACTCCTCTCTGTAGGAATAGGGTACAGATTTATTTATTTGAGATTTATGTCAGCGGTGTTGAGCCAGGCGTGAATTAATTCTTTTGAGAGGTTTTGGCATGATTAGCATAGCATCTGCATGGGCTTAGTGACATCATCACTGTTCTGGCCTTCCTATGGTTAACAGGCATAGGCGTGTGGTTTGGTACATGCTATTTGTTATGCAAGTGTGTCCTTGAACACATTCCATGTGAAAATAGTCAACTATTTTTCTTGTTGTCACAGGCAATTTAGCCTGGGCATTGTTACTTGGAAGTCTTTAGTGTGTGTGTGTGTGTGTGTGTGTATGTGTGTATGTGTGTGTATGTGTGTGTGTGTATGTGTGTGTGTCGAGGGAGCTAATGAGTGTGAAAAGAAGATGGGTTTTTGTAGTATTTTGGTAGGGAGAGAGAGAGAGAGAGAGAGAGAGAGAGAGAGAGAGAGAGAGAGAGAGAGAGAGAGAGAGAGAGAGAGAGAGAGAGAGAGAGTGTGTGTGTGTGTGAATGCACAAGAAAACTATCTTTGGAGTTTGTGAGTGTGTGTGTGTGTGTGAGAGAGAGAGACAGAGACAGGGGTGTGTGTTTGAAGGGAGATTGTTCTGGTGTGTATTGCTGCCGTGGCAAATAGGAGGCAGCTGAGAGGACTTGGTGTCATGGAATGCATGCGTTTAATTGAAATCATGAAGTATTTCCCCATAATCTGTGTGTCTCAACGAGGCTCATATTTGAAGCAACATCACAGCCTTTGGAAAGTCAGATCCACTATAAGTTATTAAGCATTAAAAAGCAGTTTTTTTGCCAATGTATGATACTTTCATCCTTTAGAAAAAAAGAACCAGTCATTGAGCTGATTTAATATCCTCGACAGTTACCACCACAATACTTAAAAACATATTTAACTTACTGCTGTGAAGGCTTTGAAAAAACTGGTGGGTTTTCTCAAACAATTTATATACTTGACTGAAGGCATATGTTTTTTTTAATACGACAGCCTGTCATTATAACACTACTGATAGATAGTGTCAACAAGTAAGCCGTTGCAAATTAGACAGCCACAAATGGGTCTTATTAGCTGTACAGTGCCATAAAAACCGCTTACGCCTGACGTAAATATGATCTTCAAGCTGAATTTCCCCAATCCATGTCATGCTAAACAAACACACAGATGAAGGAAGAAACATGCTGCTACCCCCCCTCCTCCCCTCCCCTCCCCTCGCCCAGAGCCTTTGTTTGAATTCCCATTTTATAGACAATAAAACTGTTGTCAGACATTTGACAGACACACATAAACACACACACGCACACAAACACTCCTCCCCCTCTCCCAGACAGTCACATCTAATCTCGATCCGTCTCTCTCTGTGTATGATTCGTTAGAACCCATTTCCACCCTCGCCATGGCAACGCTCGCCGCGCACGGCAATTTCCAGTCGGATCCATAGTCCAAATATCACTAAAATAGGCCTGAGCCCCATGATTACAGAGCTCAGAATCCCCGTGGTCACTGTGATGTGGAGGGCCGGCCCGTAAGCTAAGCACTGCAGCAGATCCCCTGCTCGTGGTCACGCACACACACACACGTACACACACACACACCACCTTGCTTTTCCATCCCAGGGCTATCTGGGTGATGAGCCTGATGGGAAACCCAGTCGCCGCTCTCTTTCTCTCGCTCTAAGGCCCGCAGCTCACGACAGGACACGGCAGAGCGAGGAGTGCGGTGTGTGTGTGTGTGTACGCGAGTGTTTTGAGGGGCTTCTGTACCGTGTGCGTGAGAGAGTGTGTGTCGGGGTTGGCGAGGGCAAGGAGAAGCACAACGTCACAGTCCTAACCTCACCTCCACCACCCTGGTACACCCCCCCCCCCGGCCCCCCCACAGTTTAATGCAGCCTTCACTCCCCCTACCCACTATCCTTCCAACCTCCTCCAACCACCTCCCCAAACTCCTTCCCCCCTCCACCTCTCCCACACCCAGTCCACTTCATCCCTCCACCCCCCCCCCAGTCTCCCCCAACACCCCTTCACCTCTCCCCCCGACACTTTACCTTGCGGTCTCCAGTCTCCTGCCCCCGATCCACCCCTCCCCCCCCCCCTCCCCAGTCTCCGACACCCCCCTCCATCCCTGCCCCTCCTCCTCCTCCGACCTCCCCTCCCCAGTCTCCTACACCCCCCCATCCCTGTCCCTCCTCCGACCTCCCCTCCCCAGTCTCCTCAACCCTGAATGCAGCTCAGCTCTGCATCCACACTAGTAAAAGACAACCCCTGCTACAGAGAGAAAGAGGAGTAAATAAAAAGTTGGAAAAGAGGAGTGGGCTGGACCAAACTGGTCTTATATTTCCAAGCAAAGCCCTCTAAAAGCATCCAGGTCTCCAGTTCATTTGGATTCTCCCTATTTCAGAAACCTCTCATCCATGGTACGGCCAAGATGAGGTCATTTCCTCTTTAAGGTACCTGGCAGCTCATTGCCTGTTTGGGAGGCGCCAGTACCGCTCTGAGGGGCGGGGGTGTTTTCAATTTTTTTTTTCCTGAGCGGAGCCTCGAGGGACCAGTGGACCATATCCCAGACTCGAACTGTGATTGTCTATGAGGCCATCCGACACGTTTTGAGGGCTTTGTCTTTAGCGTGACCTGGTGTGGCAGGGGAAAGACAGGCGCCTCTAACGCACACAAACGGAGAACTTTACCGCTAAGTTGTCAGGCTGGAGTAATTGGTCTCGATCAGAAACAAAGGAATAATATATTTGAGGGGTTTGCGATGTATCATATGTGTTACTTCTCATATGCGATGCTTTTCGCAAAGACCACGGACCGTATGACTCTTGCGCGAGGGTTCCAAAAAACGACCTCACTGTGGTTTTCAGTGGCTTACCTGGCAGGCCATCTTAAATCGTGCAAAAGCAATGTTTATTATTTCCTCAGCAGTCACGACGGTTTACCGAAGGGATTTAACAAAAGTCACACACATATCCCCAGCCCTTTGGTCTGTTTTGAATAAAAATGCATCAGCCTTTTTTTTCAGTTGTTGGAGGGGAAAAAAGGTTCATAACTTGGCCGGGCGTGCAGTTTCTTCCTTGGTGGAATGAAATCTAATTGAATAAATGTGTCACGATGCTGTGGTGTTTAGAAGGCAGACGCGATGTTGTAAATATTTGGTCTGATGGAGTGCGGAGCTGATGGTGGTTGTCTCCTCACTCTGGTGACACCACACACAGCCCGGTTCGACATCTGCATGTCCACATCCTTCCGAAGCAAGGGACACGCCTCT
>NC_090074.1:3864937-3894937 GCF_038355195.1 Osmerus mordax | reverse complement strand
GTCTCCGTGGTGAAGCAGACCACTTCCCTGTGCCAGGGAAGCTCAGATCGACGGAGGACACCCTCACGAGTCTCTCCAAGAACACGTCACAAGACATCAAACGACCTACAAACCTCCGTGACAGCCCTGCCATCGAGGGTTGCCCGTGGCAACCACTGGCGGGACGCCTAGAGAGGATGAAAGGAGAGGGCTTGGTCGGCGGACTCGCTGAGTCATCTTGTGCCAGATCGGCAGCCATGTTGCTGCTAGGACTCTTACATCAGGGCTTCCCAGAACTATAGCCTCAACAGCTTTACCACTGTGTTCAGTTTATCCAAGCAACTAATGAATTGAACATCAGTTGTTACTAGTTCTTTTAAATTATAACTTATTATTATTATTATTAGGTGTGCTAGATGGTTGGGTTAAGGGTTATCGAAGCCTAGGCCTCTAGCTTAGTGGGTCGTGATGCCATGACGTTGCAGAGTACCTCCATGTTCAAAACCCATCTGTGCTGCCGACAAGTTTGCGGATTCGGATATGTGTGCGTGTGTGATGGGATGGAGTGAGTTCTTACCCCAGACCCTGGGAGGGGAAACCAAATGATCGACGCTCTACCCTTCCACTCTCACCTCGGCGGAACACAACAGTGTGAGTGATTTCATATCCTCCCTCCGCTCCCAGAGAAGGAAGCAGGAGTCCAAAAACAAGGACAGACACCTGCGGGTGTGTGTGTGTGTCTGTGTGTGCCTACGTGTGGTTGTGTGAGAGAGAGTGTGTGTGTGTGTGTATGGGTGTCATGTGTGTCAGGAAATGAACAGAATCCAAGACGATGAACAGATAGCAGATGAGTAAAACGAAGACATATTGAGAAATGATATGTTAAGTCCTGTGTCAGGCTCAACTATGGCCCGTAAAGTGTGTGAAGTGGTCTGGACATTTATACTGCCTGTCTGTCAGAGAATTATGATTTTACAAGGTGGAATATTTTCAAGCTCAATAGAATGAACGTTTTATTTTTATTTTTTATAGTACAGTATTCGCCAACTGAACCTGTTACGTTCAGCTCCAATTATAACCGCAAATTATTTTCTGTACTTTGAACATGTACCGTACACATACGTCAATTAATGTAATGTATAACTGCGACTGATTTATATCTAGCACAGCTAATACAGGGCTGTGGTCACAGTGTGTGTGTGTGTGTGTGTGTGTGTGTGTGTGTGTGTGTGTGTGTGTGCAAGCCAGTGAGTCCAGCATGGTGGCCAAAACAGACAGAACCCTCCATTACCTCCAAACGATGCATTTCCCAGTGACCTCATTGGCTCTCAGCTAACTAGCACCAATGGGAGAAGGCTTCCTGGTTCTCAGTTACCTTGCACCAATAACAGAAAGCGTATTGGCTCTCAGCTAACTAGCACCAATGGGAGAAGGCTTCCTGGTTCTCAGTTACCTTGCACCAATAACAGAAAGTGTAGTGGCTCTCAGCTAACTAGCACCAATGGAAGAAGGCTTCCTGGTTCTCAGTTACCTTGCACCAATAACAGAAAGCGTATTGGCTCTCAGCTAACTAGCACCAATGGAAGAAGGCTTCCTGATGCTTCCTGGTTCTCAGTTACCTTGCACCAATAACAGAAAGCGTATTGGCTCTCAGCTAACTAGCCCCAATGGGAGAAGGCTTCCTGGTTCTCAGCTAACTAGCACCAATGGGAGAAGGCTTCCTGGTTCTCAGCTAACTAGCACCAATGGGAGAAAGCATATTGGGTCTCAGCTAACTAGCACCAATTTGGTTGGAAGTTTGTTCTGATTACAGTTAGACTGGCAGAACTAATTGTTACTGTCACTGGAAGTCTTTAGGGGTGGAGTGCATAGACTCAACAATGTCACAAGAAGCACTGTATGGAATCAAATATAAAATGTAAATCATATGCGACATAACCATGAGGTGGTCTAGACAAACTGATAGAAACATCAAATGTGCCATGCGGGTAATGTTTCATTGGCGGGCGCACACCAAAGATGGATGAGATACAGTGTGAAGGGTATCGGGGGTTCGAGAAGTTCATGCAGGATATCAACATTAGTCGACGAGGTCATCCCGCTCTTGAATTTATGACTTGTGTGATTGAGAGAGTGAAAGAGAGAGCAACAGATAACGTTGAGATTTAGAGGACTTGTTAAGGAGAGCAAGAGTCAAACGGAGAGAGAGGGAGTACAGAGATAGGGAATCGAGAGAGAGAGAGAGAGAGACACAGAGAGACACAGAGAGACAGGGAGGGAGAGGGAGACCCAGAGTGAGAGAGAGAGAGACCCAGAGTGAGAGAAATACAGAAAGAGTGCAAGAGATAGACAGAGAGAGAGAGAGAGAGAGAGAGAGAGAGAGAGAGAGAGAGAGAGGAAGAGAGACAGAGAAAGATGGAGAGAGGGAGAGAGAGACCCAGAGAGTGAGAGAAATACAGAAAGTGACAGAGATAGGCACAGCGATACAGAGAGAGACACAGCGATACAGAAAGAGAGAGAGAGAGAGAAATGAGAGGAACGTGTGAGATAGTGTGATGGTGATGCGTTAGATCCCGTCTCTGTCTGCATGACGACGTGGGGAGCCTCACCCAGTCTGTCACCACTCGCCCATCTGCTCCCAGTTAGAACGGTGTCCGCAAAACGCTGTGGCGAATGTTCACACGATGAGGAAATTGCCTTTATTCATTTACACACACACACACACACACACACACACACACGCCCATGCGCACACATACATGCATGCACGCACAACTCGTCCCCCAAACACACCATGCAAGCGTATACCTCTCACAAACACATGCTCCTTCTACACACACAGACCTCTTCCCATCCTCTCTGCTCCACTGAAGCTTGTGGGAGACTGACCCAGAAGCCAGTGTGATGAACGACTGTGGTTTATTGCTGATGTCCGCACTTTACTATATGCGTGTGAGTGTCTGGATGAAGAGTGTATTAGTCACAGACACATGGTGTGTGTGTGTGTGTCTGTGCAAAGCCTAAATTATGTGGCTGCCTTAGACCTATACAGACTTGTAAATTACTCTACTAATTCACATTTTACAGCCGGCACAAGAGCCTCATAAACCTTAATTTACAAACATCCACATATAGGCTTCGAGCGTCGTGGTGAAGGGGTCATACAATAACGGCTCGAGCGAAACGACAAGGGGTACAGCCACAGAGGAGTTGCCATGGTAATCCATGGAGGTATCAAAATCACCTGACGCTCATGCAGGGTTGAAGTGCTCCGTGGCGCCGCGCGCTCTTTTGTCTAGCAGACCACTTCCCCCGAGCGTAGCTGGGGGGCACCAAAGTCTGCGAACGAGAAACCCCACTTTTCTCTCTCCTCTTTCTCCTTCTCTCCTCTTTTGTGCAGCCGTACCCACGTGTCGAATAAATTAGCAAGCCGAATTAGAGAAGGGAGGAGGGGAATAGGGAAAAGAAGAAGGGGGCCGGGCTCTATCTTGAGGTGTCGGGTTTCATTCGGCGAGGTGCGCGGCGCACACACTAGCGAGAACAGTCACCAGCCAGACTTGACTGGATGCTGAGACAGGGAAGAAAGGCAAGAGAGAAAGAGAGAGAGAGAGAGAGAGAGAGAGACAGAAAGGCATAGTGAGAGAGCTAGACCGTTAGATTACGGACTGACCGTGGAGACGACTGCGGGGTAAAGAAGGCGTCTTACCGCTACCTCTGACGACACAAGACTTAAGGAAACCAGCGTACCTGCATCGGGACGGGAAGGAAAGGAATACCGCTATCTGATTCTGAAGGCATAAACCCCGAAATCTAGAGGATTAGATAAAGCGGAGGATATTCAGCTTCTCTCCCCGTTTCTGGATATTATGTAGTACACAGCAGACAGATTGTCTGTTCTTCATTGAAGGTTTTTTTTCTTCTTCTTTCCATCGGATTGTCTTGCTGTGCTTGGCGTCGTTAAGGGAATTGGAGACCCGTTTGCATACTAATCGCGTTTTTTTGGGGGGATCGAGCGCACCACCGCACATCCATAGCAGCGGAGCGGGCTCAGATGAATGTAAGTCTTAGTCCTTTTCTTCTCGGTCTCTGTGCCTTGCATGTGTACTGGAAGTGGGCTCGGAACTGTTCCCTATGCGCAGGTTCACATCCAGCCACGACAGCGTCGCAATTGGGAGTCAGTCCGCATCTTGTCACAGCGCATCCATCTCTCACACGGTTATTTCTGCCAGCGGTTGTGAATGAAGAATGGCTGGAGGTCCGGGGGCTTACCGCGACAAGATGTGAGCTCCTGTAACCCCCCTTCCCTCCCTCCCCTCCCATACCTGCATGTACTGAGGGGAATTTGTGAATCCAAGTAAAGCTGGTGGTCATGGGGAATAGCTGCTTTAAGAGCTGGGCACTGCGCTTGGAGATGAGGGGAAGCTGACAATGGCTTTCGCCACTGTGGAGGTGGTTGAGCCGTGGCGAGGCCGATCTACTGTAGCAGCAGTTAAGCAAGCAGCTGCAATCACTTATAATTGATTGTATCGAAAAGGTCCTTCCTTTCAGAATCAAATGCCAGACAGACTTATGGTACAAAATATATGGATATAATTTGTGTTGTTTTAAAACGTCCCCTGTTACATTGCCCAGTGTGAATTTGAAAGCATGCATTACATGATATGATAGATCAGGACAGAAATATTTTGTTAACCATCAAGACAAAACATTTTCGGTGTGAACAAATCCTGCGTGGATTTGGACTATAGGCTACTGTGACGCTAGAGGGTATGGTGAGGAATAAATACAATTATCTTAGAATTCAAAACCGGCAGACTATTGTTTTTTTTTTGTTTTTTTTTGCCCATACGCTGGAATGTCAATCACAGCTCTCGTTTTCTTTTGTAAGGAGAGACGGGGTCTCTAAAACTACAGTCACACGATATATCTAGTATTACTGGTCGGTCCTTGCTCGTGCATAAGGACGGTGAGGGATCGGTTTCTCCATGAGCGACGAGGCGTGCAAGGCACCCGCGGCCCGCCTGAAAACCGACCCCCGTTATAACGCGAACCATATGGCGCACTTGTGTCGGCGCAGCCGCTACTGAATAGAGGCGACATTTAACAAACGCGCGCAGAATTCGATTAAAAGAGTATCATTATGCAAATTCATCCAACCTAGGCTTGAGACGGCAGTTTGAGGTGAGCCCGTGCACGCCTTTGTCAAGGATGGTGGTCTAACGGGACACGGAGAGTGCCAGTGTGATATATCGAAGTCCCATATGTGCGGTATAGGCCTAGCCGTATATCCTACGCTGTCTTGGGGGTGCTGGTTTAGCTCCTATGGCTTAGGGCACTGTGGGTTCATCCAGCTTAGAGAACTTGGTAGCCCGTGGAGTTCTGTTGGAGGCTGGAGACGGGAGGTTGGGGATAGCTGCTCTGGAGTCAGCAGCAAGCCATCCCGTGGAGAGCAGCTGTGTGTCCTCATAGCTGACTTTCCCCTTGACCCGATGAGCTGCACACTGAGAGCGGACCCCCAATGCGAACACACACGCGTGTGAGTGAGAATGAGCGAGAAGTGTGTGTGTGCGAGCGTGTGTTTGTGCGTTCAGGCAGGATGTGCTAAGGTCTTCTGACTTTTATGAGGGCCTACCTACGCCTCTTGCGGTGACCTCAAGTCAGTGTGAAGGAGACAAGTACACACGCGCGCACACACACACACACACGCCTGCGCCTCATGCACACGTGTGCCGGCTGCGTGTGTCAGATCTCACGGTGGGGAGAAGTTGTCTCGGTGAGGGGCGGTGTGTTTCGTCAGCGCTGCGCCCTCGTCATCTCTTGGCCTTGGATCACACGACACGTGGGACTGTGATCTCACAGGGGGCTGGGTGTGCGTGTGTTTGTGTGTGTGTGTGCCGCACTCTGTGTGTGCCACCCACTTTGACCTACTGCATGATGACTAAATGATTGTCTGTGGTTCCAAGGAGCCTAGAAATATTGAACGCCAGGGCCGAGCTCCTGTTATTTGAGTTGTGTTTCCTTAAATATATATATACAGTATTTATATCTGCTCGTGGTAATCATTCCTGTCAAAAGCTATACATGTGGGATGAACCTGGCCACAAATATATAAATACTTTGATTAGCTAAGTCAGGCGTTTTAGCTCTGGCCTGAAAGGCACAAAAGCTGCTGGCAGCACAAGGCAAACTACTTTGTGTATGTGTGTAGTGAGAGAGAGACATAGAGAGAGACTGAGTGAGAGAGAGAAACATAGAGAAAGAGAGAGGCCAAGCGAGCAAGGGCATGTGTGTGTGTGAGCAGGGTACCTAAGTTGAGTTCTTTGAAATCTCCCCGCAGTGAAAAGCAGAGAGTAAGAAAGGTCTAATCGCATTACTGGACTGTTTTTCTCAGACTTTTTTGTTTTTGTGCATGGGAAGTTAGACTCCTGAGCACAAATGTCGGAAAGTGACTCTTAACACACACACACACACACACGCACACACACACGCACGCATTCACACATGCATACAGTTGGCGCACCCTCAACCCTTACGCATACTGGAATACACACCGAGAAACATACACACACACACACACACACACACAGACACACTTTCTCAAGTTTGCATGCAGGGAAGATCCGCACATACACACACACACACACACACACACACACACATGCACCCACACACGCACCATTGAATGGGTAACAGATGACTGCGCAGTGCAGGGCAGGATTGTGGGGAAACACAAATAAGATTTCTCTCTGATCTGACTCCACTAGTAGCCAGTGGAAATATTGACATTAGTTTTGAACTCATAAAGCACTGCGGACGCCTGGGGTGCGTTTGTTTTGTTTTTATTTACCGCTAAGACCGACCACTTCCATCAGAACCGAAGCCGTGGAGTCTGCCTCCGTATTTGACGGGAAGAAAAAGCAAAGTAAAAGAATGTTCAATTTCCTCTACATCAGCAAGCGAGAACAATGTCCAATCAGGCTTTACATTCAATTTCTGCATTCCATTCTAATGACCTCACAAGATTCTCCATCTTCCATTGTTGGTTCGCTGTAGTCAGGGAAGAGGCATCCCATTGTGGTCTATTGTCTGCGTGCACGTGGAACGTCAGGACTGGGAAAGACACACTTTCACACTTACTTACCCCCCCCCCCCCAAGACCCCCCCTCCTCTTCTCGTGCCTCCCCCTCTACCACCATGGAAGGCTGATGATTGTTAATAGCCCCCCCCCGAGTAATAGGATAATAGTGAAATAAGATTTCCATAAACGGGAAATCACAGCCCTCGTTATCCCGCAGAGGGGGGGGGGGGAGGGGGGGGGTTGGTTGCCATGGTACCCTATTCCCCCTTCAAGTCTAAGGTATTGCCATCGGGTCACGTTCGAATATTCACTCAATCCAATCGTGCCATTTGTGAGGAATCTGGATACAGCATGTGAATGTGTCTTTCGTGCGTGTGCGTGTTTGTGTTTGCACGCGTGTCTCTCTGAGGTGGCACCTCCTCTGACCAAGCCCCGCCTCCTCTGACCAAGCCCCGCCTCCTCTGACCAAGCCCCGCCTCCTCTGACGTTCACGATGGAGGATGCGGAGCTCGGTCTCACAGCCGGACTCATTGGACGCGCTCTCGCGAAAATAAATAATTCAAGTTGACTTTTAAAGCTTGTACTTTTCCGATTTCAAACAGAACCAATAAAACCGGTGAGAGTTGTTTGTTGTAGCCAGATGTCATAACTCATCCCCCTGCAGAGCCTTCTAGAGGGTTCCAACCAGTGATGTCAACATCGCTGTCTCCATTATCTCCACACACACAGGATCCATCTTCAGCTCCAGGGAGGATGTTCCTGCCTGTGTATCTGGCCCAGCCAATCACAAGCCATATCACTAAACTAGCCCGTCATACAACAGACTGATGGATTGGCTGGAAATCTCCTGAGACGTTCCTATGCCAAGCTTGTCTGTTCTGAGGGATGTATGACCGCCTGAGGGTTCTAGAGGTTCCAGAAGGTTCTCTTGAGGGAAACGTCCAGGGTTAGGCCCCAGCAGAACTAACTGGAGACAACCGTTGGTTCTTCCCCGGTAGAACGAACGCGTGGTTCTAAATTCAGTCTGCTCTCTGACTCAGATGATCCAGTGTGTTTGGTTCGGGCCAGACGGGGCATTAACGTGATTGGGAACTTGCCTCTTGGCAGTGGGTCTTTCTTTTCCTGGAGGAAGCTCCTAAGTTCTTAATCCACCCTGGCGCTGACCACTGCTTCCCCAGCCAGGGCTCCTCCTGAGCGGGCCAGGCCTGCCACTCAGACCCCTGTGTGTGGAAGGGATCTCTGGAGCTCTGGGCCTCTCCTCAGTTGTGTGTAACTGTCAGCAGTTAGGCCAAGTACAGCCCTCTACACAGGTCTCAAATAGACATTGTTTGTAAATGGATGGACGGATGGGTGACAGATGTATGGTAGATGAACAGACATACAAACAGTCAGATCGACAGACGGCCAGACAAGCAGATGGACGAACACAGACAAACAGACAGTTAGCCAACCAGACAGCCGGACAGATCTTCAGACCGATAACCAAGCAGACAGGCTTGTCCAAAAAACCAGCCAGGAAGACGGAGCCAGCCAGCCAGCCTGCCAGCCTGCCAGCCTGCCAGCCAGACAGCCAGCCAGCCGGAGGAGCCAGCCAGCCAGACAGCCAGATACGGAAGGAGGAGCAGTGCGTCTGCTGTGTTGGGCTGTGCTGCCTGGGCTCTGCCGGAGCGCCGGGCCTTTCATGTGTTTTTAATGATGTAACCGAGAGGATCAGAGTGGCGGTGGCCTCGAAACAGGCCCCCGGCGAGGCTGGAGCTGCTACGAGGCCAGAGGGAGGCCGGCTCTGGTGCTGCTACGCTCTTACGCAAGCTGAGAGAACAGGGGAGAGACTCTGTGTGTGTGTGTGAGAGAGAGACACACACACACGAAGCAGGAACAGGACGAGAGGGAGTCGGCAGGTGTATATGAATGTGTTTGCCTCAGATTATACGAGATGAACATGAAGACGTATTGCGTGCTCCTGCAACCCGATGCGCCGCTTTTTCATGTTCGTTAAGTATCGATTACTGGCTTATCGATTAGTTGACTCAGATCTGCTTATTCAGGTTTCAGAGTCTCATTCATCACACGTGTCCTCAGTGATCTCATTTCCTGTCGATTCATTAACCATACAAGACAAATCAATGCCGGTGGATTTGTGCTTTCCGATTGGGGTACTACACGCAGGAACAGAGTCAGCCATCATTGTTCTAACTAGGGCACCGGATAGCAAAACATTCCACTGGTCAACAGCTGCTCTCCACAATAACCAGGGAGTCACCGGGATGAATCATTTAATAACAAAGTATTTTCATCTGAGAGACAGAGAGTGACAGAAAGTGACAGAGAGAGAGACGGAGAGAGAGATAGAGAGAGAGACAGAGACAGAGAGAGAGAGACAGAGAGACAAAGAGAGACAGAGAGCTAAATCATTTGCGAAAGGGATGGCAAAAAATAAATAGAGAACATTCAGAAGAGATATGAGCGAGTCCAAAATGAGATCATTTCCAGGGTCGTGTCCTGTCCTGGCCAGGACCTGGACGTGGAAACCGTCAGCCCTCTGAGACATCCGCTTTTGTATCATCTTGATGGACTTACAGCTGAGGTCCAACTTTCTCACAGAGAAATAGATGCTTGAATGGATCCCTCAGGAAGACGCAGGCATCCTTTCGGTTATTAAGATTGCCTTATTGAATTTGAAACTGGGAAACTCCTCCACTGAAGAACCCTGAGTCTCCTCGATCAATATTTATGTCATGTCTCAACAAAAACATGACCCGAGGTCACTGGCGGTGACTTTGTGAACCTCTGTCCAAGTGTTGGGGTGAATTTGAAGGGTAGTGTGTGCGTGCGTGTGTTTGTGTGTTTAACGTGATTAGGAGGAAGGATCCTCTCCTTCCTCCCAGGCTGTTTTCGGCTGTTCGTCCACTGTTTTGTCTTTCCCCTCTTCCTCTGTCAGCGTACTAATAAGTACTAGGATTCCTCTGTGTCGTTATGCGATACTGACCCGTCAAGTGTGTGCGTAGCCACTACAAGGCCATCTGGACATTTGAGTGTGTGAATGGCCGTGTGTGTGTGTGTGTGTGCGTACAACTTGGAAGGAAACCCAACACTGATGCCATTTTCCCTCCTTCAACTTCAATCACACGAGTTCAATCGCCGCATGTTGCCCCCCCCCCCCCCCCCCCCCCCGGAGGGAAGACGATGAAATCGATGTCCTCCTTCGGCGAGATGGAAAACGGCTTCAGTTTTTGGGGGAAACATCTCAAAGCAGACCGGGGATGGTGTTATGGGTGGGGAGGCCGGACCTCGGTGGTCTCGGCTGGGGTTATTTGTCACAGTCTTTGCCGTGGAGGCTGATGGTGTTTGACAGAGGGTCCTGTCCCGGTGTCTCTGTGGCCCCTCTAAGGATATTAACCAGGGCTGTTATGGGCTGGAGGCGACGACGGACACACGATGGCAGCTGCTGCTATTCTACCTTACGGACTGTCGCTTCCCCCTCGCTCTCTCTCTCTCTGTCTCTCTCTCTCTCTCTCTCTCTCTCTCTCTCTCTCTCTCTCTCTCTCTCTCTCTCTCTCTCTCTCTCTCTCTCTCTCTCTCTCCTCTCTCTCTCTCTCTCTCTCTCTCTCTCTCTCTCTCTCTCTCTCTCTCTCTCTCTCTCTCTCTCTCTCTCTCTCTCTCTCTCTCTCTCTATCTATCTATTTATCTCTGTTTCTGGCCCAGACCGCGAACCTTTCATCAGAACCTTAAATTCTCCCTCTCGCTCTGTGTCTGATAGGAATGCACAGACACACACGCACATATGGTACCTGTTGTGTGTGTGTATAGGTTGGGGGGCGGGGGCTGGGGGGGGAGGGGGGTCAGAGAGTGACCCCGGTCTATGTTTTCTCTGGCTCTGTCACCGGTTGTACAGTTGGACGCACGGCCCCTTGTGTGTCTGTGTGTGTGTGTTTGTGTCTGTGTGTGTGTGTGTTATTCCTGTTTCCTTACTCACGTCAAGTTTATGACTGTGTTTCTGCCTTTGTCACTGTTACGATTTCTCGAGAAACCTCATACCCTGTTAACCTCTCTCTCCCCTTCTCATGTTCCACCTCTCTCTCTCCTCTCTCTCCCTCTCTCCCTTCCTCTCTCTCCATGTCCCAGTCTGGCAGTAAAAACCAGGATGCGAGGTAACAGGGGAATGTATTTGCACGCGTGTGTGTGTTTGTGTGTGTGTATTTGTGTGTGTGTGTCCGGAAGCGGGGTGCCCGTGTGACCCCTCTGGTGATGTCATTAAGGGGTGAGACCGAGGAATATCCGGCCCTAGTTCACCTGATGCTGCTGAGCTAGCCTGGCACGCCACTTACCTCGCTGGGGGGACTTGGGGGGGCCCGGGGAAATGGGGGCCAGGGTTACTGGGGGGGTCAGATGGCTGAGCGGTTAGGGAATCGTGCTATTAATCAGAAGGTTGCCGGTTCGATTCCCAGCCGTGAAAAATGACGTTGTGTCCTTGGGCAAGGCACTTCACCCTACTTGCCTCGGGGGGAATGTCCCTGTACTTACTGTAAGTCGCTCTGGATAAGAGCGTCTGCTAAATGATTAAATGTAAATGGAGCAGCCTGGGCCAGAGCTCTGGCCCAGGCTGGGACCTGCCTTACTGAGAGCTGTGGTGTGAGGGACTGGCCTGTGGTGTGAGGGACTGGGCTGTGGTGTGAGGGACTGGTCTGTGGTGTGAGGGACTGGCCTGTGGTGTGAGGGACTGGCCTGTGGTGTGAGGGACTGGCCTGTGGTGTGAGGGACTGGCCTGTGGTGTGAGGGACTGGCCTGTGGTGTGAGGGACTGGGCTGTGGTGTGAGGGACTGGCCTGTGGTGTGAGGGACTGGCCTGTGGTGTGAGGGACTGGGCTAGTCCCTCACAGAGCGCTCTCCAAATCCAAATCTACACAATGGGTTTGAACCGTGGGTTAGCTTTCCCTCGGCTTCATCTCTGGCTGAAATCCAGAGCCCTGAGCCCAGCTGTAGTAGTAGTCTCTCGACCCCCTCAGTCCTTGTCCTAGCCCTGCTAAACCCCAGTTCAAACCGCTTGCAGGTCTGAACCCTATGGCGCACGGTGAGCTCACTGCTTGTTTTTCTTACGTTTTCTGTAGGAAACCTTCCATAAATACCCTCCAGAGCATCATTTCATGGGCCCGAATTAAAAACAGAAGGAGCTCTATATTGTTGATGTAGAATCGAGGGCGATTCCAATGTATTTCCAAACCCCGGAGCCTGTTCGGAGGCTACACAGAGAGCCAACGTGTTGCTGTGACCCGGTTGACCCTGTAAAACACACGTTTTGGGGGTGAACTACTGGAAAACGACACCGCCCAGGTGCTCTGGGTTAGTAAAGACAACAAATAGTATGTCGGTACTTGTTAGATGCCCTCTTTACAGGAAGTTACCTGTAAAAAGGACTTCTAACCACCAAATTTTGATTATGATTGGTGGATTTCTGCAACTCCAGTAATCCCGCGCACGTATAACCTCTACCTGGAACTTGTCGTCGGGGAAAGTAATCACCAGCGAACGCCAGGCCGAAACCATTGGCCTTTCCCAGTCATGATTTATTCACAATCTTCCATTTCAACCTATCGCGCGGCTTTGTTCAGAAAGCTCCACCAATCCCCATCCGTCTCCCAAGTCTTGTGCCCTGGGTTGGAGGCAGTAGGATCAGGACGGGTGTGACACAGTCTCAACTGAACTGGCCGTTGCATTCGCTGCATGAATATTGATTGCGTCTTGGTGCTGAGAGCATGTATATTTCAGTAGACATGACGCAGTCGTCTGTCACTGTCTGGCTGCCTGTGTTGTTCAGAAGGAACACCCTTACCCAAACTAGCTTTGTGCAGTCACACACACACACACACACACACACACACTAGCATTAGGCAGGATTAGGGTCAGCTCCATGCTAATTCAACCCAAAGAAGGTGGTATGTTGGGGATCCCCTCATGAATGCAAAGTCTGACCTTTGTTTTCAGTATGGATTGTGTGGCTCATGAAGGGAATGCCTGTTCATCCCGTTAATTAACCCTGGATTTGTAGCCCGGGCTGTGTGTGTGTGTGTGTGTGTGTGCGCGGGTTTCTGTGCGTTACCTTTCACCCATCTATAAACTCCATCACTCAGCAAGACCCGTCTGTCACCCTCACCTCTCACTTAACAGCCTCCAACACACACACACACACACACACACACACACACACACACACACACACACACACACACACTCAAGCACAGCGTTGCTGACAGCTGGGAATAAGAAGGCTGTGGCTATATCCAGAGATCCGGGAGTTGGGGTACACAAGAGACTGCAGGGGTCAGTCATACCCCTTAAACACACACACACACGCACACACACGCACGCTAAACACTATGAAAACCGAGATGGAAAGCATTCCTCCGTCTCCTGCCCCCCTCCCCAGCCAACCTACTACACAGCCACAACCTTCCTCCCCCACGGTAAGCCTTTTCTACTACCAGTGTAGTCTACCCCTTCACACACACACACGCACACACACACACACACAGCCTGACCCGTACACTTCCCCTCAGCAATGCTAGAATTCTAGAACGACTGCTGGTCTGGAGGCGAAACCTGAGCCTATGTTGAGGTGACTGCAGATTGCCATAAAACACCCAGGCGGAAATATGTTATATATTTATTCTTTTCTTTTTTTGTTCCTTTTTCTTTTAAAGCTGTTCTCACTCAAGTGGAACTACCCCCACTGAGAGTCCAGCTGTTGTGCTGATTGGACAAACTTCATCCCTATGATGCATTCCTGAAATGATGTGCTCAAATCAAATCAGATCCCATTTTTCTTATTTGGATGGCCTTTTCTTCACATGCGATAGCGTACGGGGCTTTACTGATGGCAAGACATGTCAACACCCAATACCAGATCTAAACCTTCAGAGAAGACAAGGAAAAAGGAAGAGACTCTCTCAGGGGAGAGAGGATTGATTATTTCTCCCTCGTAGACGATTGTTGTAGGTACATCTGACAGGGGGTCAGATGGCTGAGCGGTTAGGGAATCGGGCTATTGATCAGAAGGTTGCTGGTTTGATTCCCGGACGTGCAAATGACGTTGCGTCCTTGGGCAAGGCACTTCATCCTACTTGCCTCGGGGGGAATGTCCCTGTACTTACTGTAAGTCGCTCTGGATAAGAGCGTCTGCTAAATGACGGAATGTACTTGGTGCCCATTATAGACTAATTCCTATAGGTTCAACTCCCCTTTAACGCACCAATCACGATCGAGGGACTGCCTCAAAAGCTTGTGTGAGATTTCACTTTAGGACAGGACAGTGTTCTGCGGATAGAGGTGATTCAAGCCGAACTTGGATCCCGGCAATTGTTGCTTGTTTTGATCTTGGAAGAAGGAGTGAAGACTCGTATCTGACTTTAGCCTCGATGTTTAGAACAACATCTCGGTTACCCCCCCTCTCTCCCACCGGCCACCCCTACCCCCACCCCCCCCCCCCCATTCCACCCCCCGAAGCCGCTGTCAATCACCGGCCCTGCCTCGGTGTTTGTTCTGGGTGACAGCGAGACAGTCGGGGCTGGGAGGCTAACCCCTCACCGCACCGCCCCGCCCCTCCCCCCTGCCCCGACACACAAACCCGGCAGACGGCTCCCGCATGCCTTTTAATAATCGGTTTCATCTAAGAATAGGGAGACGGGGGAGATGTATAGAACGGCCATTCAGCTCCGCGCTTCGTGACTGTGGGTCCTGTTTAACTTGGCTACGGTTGGCCATGGCGTGCCCGACTAGATCTGCTACAGCCATTAGAGGGGATGCAGGCAAGGAGGAGGAGGGGAATAGGGGGAAGGAGGAGAAACAGATTGGGGGGGTGATGGAGAAAAAAAAGTTGTGTATTTTCTGCCTGGCACCTGTAGGGGGTGCTGTTCTTATATCCACTCACCCACACACACACACACATCCGCAGAGTGATTTAAATCATTCGACACCTAGTTAGTGTGTCAAATCTACACTCTCTTCTAGTTCTATGGGATTCGTGTGTGTTTGTGTGTCTTTGCGGGTGTGCGAATGTGCTGTATGGCAGCTGGTGGTAGCAGTGGCTCCATTCTGGTTGTATGGTCTAGCAAAGTGCACATGTGTGTCTGAGTGAGTGTGTGTGTGTGTGTGTGTGTGTGTAGCGCGGGCTGTGAGTGGTGGCAGATCGAGAAGGAGCCTGCAGTGGCGGAGAGGCAGAGAGGCAGAGAGGCAGAGAGGCCCATGTGTTTGAGGCTTTTGGGGGCTTGCGTCCAGCAGAGGCAGATTACGGGGGTGTCGTGCCAGAAAGTGTGTGGCTTAGACTGCATGGAGCCCTCCTGGTCTCTGCGCCGCCTGTCAGTGTGGTCGCGCAGAGATGATGTCACTGCCACACAGTACGTTTCGGAGACACACAGGCACTAACGTACGCACGCGTACAGACACAACCCCCCCTCACACACACACACACCCTGGCCACTAGGGGGCGTACTGCAAAGAATTCAGCCGTTTCCTCTACCCGGTTCCCCCGTGAAACGGGACAGCTTCCCAGACGTGGAGGCCGTCCTCCCTCCTTCCCTGGTTGGGCGCTTGGTAAATGGCGTTCGCCGGGCCTTACCTGTGCATCGACCCTGACCTCCGGATAATCCCCCCCCCCCCACCCCCCCTGGCCCATCCCCTCCCTGGGTGCTCAGGGATCTGTAGGAGCAGTGTGTTTGGGGTCGGGGTGAGGGGAGGGTGGGGGGGGGGGGGGGTGAGTGGGGTCCAAACACTTGTTTGGATCTGGTCCCCCATCGCTTCTCTCTCGCGGCCGTCTCTCCCTCCAACACAGCCGCCTCTCTCTGTGGACGTCTGGGCCTTACTGCCAAAGGCCGTTTTTATTGTCTAATCACCCCCACCCATCTGAAATACGGCTTCTCTGTTTTCCCTCTCCGTCTCTTTCTCTCCCTCTTTTTCTGTCTCTCTTTCCTTTTTTCATCTCCCTCTATTTTTCTCGCTTTAGCTCTCTCTCTCTCTCTCTCTCTCTCTCTCTCTCTCTCTCTCTCTCTCTCTCTCTCTGTCTGTCTCTCTCTCTCTCTCTTTTTTTCTTCCTCTCCTCTCACACTGTCTTTGGCGGTGTAGCGGCCGGTGATTCATCTCAGGGCAGGCAGACGGAGGTCTCCAAAAGCCAGACTCCAATCCTCAGTTTGCTCCCCTTGGCCGTGCGTGGCCCAACAGAAGGAGAACTTCCCCTCCCCTCATCTCAGATTCCCCCCCCCCCCCCCCCCCCCACCACCCCCCCCCCCACCCCAACCCCTTATTTTCCGAAAGGGAAAGATTCTCTACTTGACCTCTTCCCACTCTCCTGACACGCACACGCACGCACACAGGCGGTCGCGTGCCTGCGTTTACAAATGTACGTTTCAGCTTGTGCTTCCCCTGTGTGTGTGTGTGTGTTGTTGGAGTAGTCCATGACCCTGTTTGGTCATGCTGGCCAGATGTAGAGGCCAAAGACCCCTAAAAGAAGCACCCCCACCCCTGTCACCCCCCCCCCCCCCCAGCCCCCATCCCAGTGGAGCCATAGACTTCATTAATGTCCACCCTCAGAGAGAACACCTGCTGGAGGGTGGGGTGTTCAGCTTCTGAAGGGCAGTGAAGGTGGAGGGGTCGGGGGAGCGGGGGGGGGGGGGTGGGTGGGGAAGGGGGGTGTGATAGGAGGGCAAGAGGGAGTACGGAGAGGGTGGTGGGAGGAGAGTGGTGAGGTGAACTTGGGGGGGGGGTGGGGATGTAGGATAGGGGGGCTAGGAGGAGTTTGGGTTGAGGGGCATGGGGTGTAAGATAAGGGGGCTAGGAGGAGTTTGGGTTGAGGGGCGTGGGGGGGGGGTGTAAGATAGGGGGGCTAGGAGGAGTTTGGGTTGAGGGGCGTGGGGGGGGGTGTAAGATAGGGGGGCTAGGAGGAGTTTGGGTTGAGGGGCGTGGGGGGGGTGTAAGATAGGGGGGCTAGGAGGAGTTTGGGTTGAGGGGCGTGGGGGGGGGTGTAAGATAGGGGGGCTAGGAGGAGTTTGGGTTGAGGGGTGTGGGGGGGGGGTGTAAGATAGGGGGGCTAGGAGGAGTTTGGGTTGAGGGGTGTGGGGGGGGGGTGCGTGGGGGTAGGGGGGGGGGTAAATGCTTTGTTACACCCACAGTCAGCCTTGTAACCTATCATTACCCACCAGCACTGCTGTGGAACACAACGATTGTGTACTGGAGTTCTGGCAAACCTATATTTCACATGCCAGAATACTGCCTTTCTTTTGCTGTGGTCGTGGTTCTGTCTGCGTCAGTGCGCGCGCGCGCGTGTGTGTGCGCGCATGCGTGTGTGTGTACCTCTGTGAGGCTTCTGTGCATGCGTGTCGGTGCAAGTGCACGTGTGTATGTGTAAGCCTCATTTAGGGTTCTATATGTGTGTGTGTCCATCTGTAAGGGTTCTCCCTGTGTGTGTGTGTGTGGGGGCTGGAGGACATTCCTGGTGTCAACGCTGCAGAGCCGACAAGCACTGGGGGAGAGCGAGGCCGAGTGTGTGTGGGACAGGCCAGACAGAACCTCCCCCCTGCCCTGTCTCCTGTCCCCTAGTGTCCCCCTAGTTTCCCCATGGGCCTTCCCGTGGACGGAAACATCCTGGCTTTGATTTTTTTTTACGGAGACCTACAATCACATTGTCATGTCTGCACCGTCTGCACGGCTGAGTCAGCGCTTTTGGAGGAGTGGATGTGGAAGAGCACAAAGGAACCCCGAGATCATCGATACCGTTCCCCTTTGTTTGTGTTATAGATGAATAATATTTAGCCTGGACAGCTGTCCCATGCTGTGAACTGTTCTTAACGAAGCCATAAACCCAATTTAGTCTCATAAATACTCCGATTTGATCGTAAACAAATTATGGGCCTGTTGGTTAGATTTAATAAATATTTGTCGTGATCATAAACAGGAAAGTGGTCAAAGTGTTTTGGAGTCCGCCGTCAGGAATGCTTACAGGAAAGTAATGTGTGTCTTTGTGTGTGTGTGTGTGCATATTATCTTTTTGTGAGCATTGCACAGCCTGTTATCTGCATGGAAGTGTAACCCAGCATACATTGGTTAACTCCTTTTTCAGTTTGAAAACCGACTTCCATGTCACCAGAGCGCTAGCTTCTCAGTGGTTTGGCAGGCTAAGCAGCCCTCTCAAGATGGTGATGCGTACTGACACAAAACAAATGCACACACACACAATTCATTTAAACTCTAATAGATCCTGTTTGAGTGTGTTTTGGCGCATCGCTGTGTGTGTGTGTGTGTGTGTAACCGGGGGGCGGTGATGGGGCTCAGCCGTGAGTAGTGGTGTGTGTGTGAGGAGGCTGCTGTGTTTGTGTGTGTGTGTGTGTGTGTGTGTGTGTGCATGGCTGAGAGTGTGAGGAAACATGTGCTTCGGGCTTACAATATTTTCTGATGCTTACACTCCCCACTGAGACCCAGATGCAGCCGAAAAAGTCGACTTTCCCATGCATTCCAACTGTGTGTGTGTGTGTGATCTGCCATGAGAGGTGTAAGAGAATTTTCAATTACAGAGCAGTGTGGAGTTGAATTTTAACAGCCTCCTTAATGCAGATGTTTACTGCCGGCATCTAAACCCCTTCTCGAATGTTATCCGCTAAGTCAACTATTAATCTAAATAAACTGACAATCATCCTCTTAGTCATATTATTGCTTGTGTATGCTTGCAGTGTTCATTGGACGCCAAAAAACGAATTTCATCTGGGATGTTGTTTTTGGTCTCACACACATGAAATGGTTTACTTTTAAACTTTCCCAGCTGCTACTTTCTATCCTCACTAAAGGACCCTAATTGGCAAAAGTCTTAATAACCTTTCAGTACCTCACATTTATATACAAACGTATCAAATTGTCAAGCATTTTCCCCCTTTCATCTGGGGCAGTACGTGCTGTTTCAGTCCTTCTCCGCCTTGGGCTGGAAAGCTTGTCCCGTTCTTCAAAGGATGCGAGGCAGACTTCCCCCTGAGCTGACATCGTTCTCTTGTCCCGCAGGTGTAGGCGGAGCCAACCATGAGGACAACAAGCGAAGGTTCTGGGTCCGGGGCTGGACCCGGTGGACTGAGGGTGTATTGGGGCATACGGCGCCGGCGGTTCCTCCTGCTGGCGTTCGCGATCCTGGAGCTGATTCTGAGCCAGTCCCCTTCGGCGCTGGGCGCGCTGGAACTCCAACTGGACGAGGAGCAGCCGGAAGGCACCATCGTGGGCGACATCAGCGCAGGGCTCCCGCCCGACGTCACCGCCAGCCTCTACTTCATCTCGGACCACGAGGGCACGGGCGTGGGCAGCGACCTCCACATCGACGACACCACGGGCATCATCACCACGGCGCGGCGCCTCGACCGCGAGGAGCGCGACCACTACAGCTTCATCGCCGTCACCATGACCGGCGTCACCGTGGAGGTGTCCATCACGGTCAACGACATCAACGACCACGCGCCCACCTTCCCCAGAGCCGAGGCGCCGCTGAAGATCCCTGAGCAGACGGTGGTGGGCACCCGCTTCTCCCTGGACCCCGCCACGGACGCCGACGAGGACCAGCTGACCACCCAGGGCTACGTGATCCGCGACGGGAACGTGGGCCAGGCCTTCAGGCTGGAGACCAAGAGGGCGGCCAACAAGGTCCTGTACCTGGACCTGGTGGTCAACGCCATCCTGGACAGGGAGAAGCGCTCGTCCTACAGCCTGCTTCTGGAGGCGTTCGACGGGGGCTCGCCCAAGAGAACCGGGGCCATGACCCTGGAGGTGTCGGTGACGGACATCAACGATCACGCGCCGGTCTTCAACCAGAGCCGATACCACGCCATCATCTCCGAGAGCCTCCCTCAGGGGAGCAACATCCTCCAGGTACTGGACGCCTCTTGCCTTTCCCGCTCCTGAATTCCTTCCATCAGGAGCAAAATCTATGACATGTAACCGATTCATAACATAACACTTATTATCATATATAAGATGTGGTCATGTTTTAGAGTTTTATCCTTTGATCAAAAGCGAAAACATTGAAGGTTCGAATTCTTTACCACACGGCAGGTCTGCCCATGAGCCTGATCCATCGGGGAAAGGTCGGAGAACAGGAAGTGATCACCATAACCCATGTTTTCTCCCCGCTCTCCTACTTCCTGTCCGGCAGGTGTTTGCGTCGGACGCGGACGAGGGGGACAACGGCCTGGTTCTGTACGAGATCAACCGGCGGCAGAGTGACCCGGACCGCTACTTCGTCATGGATACCAAGTCTGGCGTGATCACGCTGAACCGGCCGTTAGACTTTGAGCTGAAGAGGGTGCATGAGCTGGTGGTACAGGCCAGGGACAATGCCAGCCAACCAGAGGTGAGCATGCCCCCCTGTAGGAGCACTTGGCACAGCCCAAAATACCGTAATACACCTAATACTGTATCTCAATATGACAGGATCGTAATCATTTATACGCTCTGTATAAAGACTAACTGCAACACGTTAGATCCAAGTGACATATACATGTATGTATTTACAGTACATATGTATGTACTTACAGATATGTACAATACCAGTCAAAAGTTTGGTCCAAACTTTTGACTTGTTCTGTACACATCCCCCAAAAAATATATAGATAAGGGAAAATATAATTATCACATCATAAGGGAAATTATTATAAAGGAAGATATCATTTAGATATTAGATTTATGTAACTTAGATATTTTGGATTATTGATTCTACTCAAAAAATGTATTGCTCAATGTGCATTGGTCAGACGGCTATGTTGAAGAAAAAGCGATGATGTTTTGAAGGTTTTGCCGAGTTGTAACAGCCAGTTATGCTGTTCCTCCCCCCCCGTCAGGTCACCAACGCCTTCGTGACCATCCACGTCCGCGACTACAACGACAACCAGCCCACCATGACCATCATCTTCCTCAGCGAGGACGGCTCGCCGCGCATCTCCGAGGGCGCCCAGCCGGGCCAGTACGTGGCCCGGATCTCCGTCACCGACCCGGACTACGGCGAGTACGCCAACGTCAACGTCTCCCTGGAGGGTGGCGACGGGAAATTCGCCCTCACCACCAAGGACAGCATCATCTACCTGATTTACGTGGACCAGGAGCTGGACCGCGAGGAACGCGACTCGTACGAGCTCCGGGTGATGGCCACTGACTCAGGCACGCCCCCGCTGAGGGCCGAGTCGTCCTTCACCATCCAGGTGATGGATGTGAATGACAACCCGCCCCTGTTCGACCAGCAGGCCTATCGACAGACTATCCCTGAGGTGGTGTATCCGGGCTCGTTCGTGCTCCAGGTCACCGCCAGGGACAAGGACCAGGGCCCCAACGGCGACGTGCGCTACAGCCTCCTCAAAGACAAGAGCGGCCACGCCGACTGGTTCGCCATCGACCCCGCGACGGGGATCATCACCACGGCGACCGCGCTGGATTACGAGTCGGAGCCGGCGCCGAGCGTGACGGTGGTCGCCACGGACGGCGGGCGGCCCCCGCTGTCGTCGACGGCAAGGGTGGACGTGGTGCTGCAGGACGTGAACGACAACGCGCCCGTGTTCTCCGGAAGCTTCTACAACGTGTCGGTCAAAGAGAACACGCCGGCAGGGACCTGCTTCCTCGAGGTAGGGACTGTCTGTCTGTCTCTCTGTCTCTCTCTGTCTGTCTCTCTCTCTCTCTCTCTCTCTCTCTCTCTCTCTCTCTGTCTCTCTCTCTCTCTCTCTCTGTCTCTCTCTCTCTCTCTCTCGTTCTTCATCTTTGTTTTTCACTCTGCGTTTCCACAGTCACGTTCCCTCTCGTGAGACAGGAGGCCGAAACCACTCTGAAACTGAGAACGTGAGATCTCTCTCTCTTTCTCTCTGTCTCTCTCCCTCTCTCTCTCCCTCTCTCTCTCTCTCATCTGGTCCGCCTACCTCCTGGCCTCTCTCTCTTTCATCCATCCCCGCTCTAACTCCCCCCGCCCCCCCCCCCCCCTCCTCACCGACACCCTCGTCCTAAGCTCTCGTCCGACAACTCCGCCAGCGCTGCCGCTGATTTATAGAGCCCCGTAAACGAGCGTGGAAACTTGCTCTCGTGAACATAGTGAAGCACTGTCTCTTCCGAGACCCCGCTGAATCCACAAAGGGAGGTGCGCGCCGAGGTGCTGACATACCTCGACGTGATTCGTAAAACGCAGAAAGCAGCACGCCCTGGAATGTGCTCCTTTCGAAAGGGAGAGGGGTCGGCGTGGCGATGGTGGTGGGATTTATCAAGGGATTTATCAAGATAGGAGGGAGGAAAGGAGCGAGAAAGTCGAGAGGGATGGAGATAGAAGTTGCCTGCATTCCTCGGGGGGCTACTGTACGGGGATTTACTCGCCGCGAGGCTGGCGTGTCCTCTTCCTCACCTCCGAGGGTTTCCGTGGTAACCGGGTCGGCGGCGTACAGTAGGGTGATCCCCCCTCAGTCCTGGGAATCGTCTTTTTTTTTCACGGTAGATTGAACCCTCCGCTTTCATCTCCGGTAGGGCAGTGCTCATGTATGAAGGGATTCTCTCGTGGGAAGAGAGAGAGAGAGACACGGAGATAGAGAGATACTGGAGACCGGCTTTCTTGTCCTCCTCATTGGAGGGGGTCTGGGCTAGCAGAGGTGTTCTGGCGGCGACCACGCACCGTTTACGCTAACTGTTTTCCCAGCTTGTTTTACCCCCGTCTTCCCCCTAAAGAGGGAGAGCGGGAGAGAGGGGGCAGAAAACGACCTGTTTTCTCTCCCCCCCCCCCCCCCCCCCCCCCCGTCTCTTTTTATAGAATGTGGTATGCCGGCCTTCAAAGTGCTGCCGTTTACCGGCTTCGGGGATCAACCTGCCGTTCAGCTGAAGTAGGTTTAGAAAAATACCGGGATCCCACATTGTTGGCGGTTCATTTAGCGTACTGTTTGGAGAGCGTATGCTGCCGGCTCTCCACAGAGTCATAGGGCATATGGACATCGCCCCTGAGGGAAAGAGAGGAGAGGAGGAAGGAAGGGAGGAAGCGGAGGGGGGAGATACGCGAAAGGAGAGAGCGTCGAAAGAAGATGAAAGAGGAGGAGAAGGGGTAAGGAAGGATCCCAGTCTCGGTTCGGATCCCACCGAGATCAAAACCCCCGGGGCTGAGTCGAGTCACATGCTTCTCGTCAGGGGCCGTTTCGTTACATATTTTTGTCAGCAAACAAAAGAACGACCCCCCCTCCCCCCCAGCCCCCTCCCTCACGCCCCCCCCCCCCCTCCCCTCATCCCCACACCCCATAAAACATATGTAGTCGGTTCAATTGTTGCCTAATCAGCTGTTGGCCGTTTTCCCAAGCTCTGGGATCGCATCCCCGGGTCTCCCACAGGGGGGGCCCTCAGCGCAAGCCAAGCCCCCGCGGGTAGCGGTCCCATCCGATATGCCAGAATCCGACAACGAGGAAAGGCTTCGATCATTCCGGCACGTTCTACTCAGGCCCCCCGCCGGGGGCTGGAGCCAAGAAAGAGAGAGAACGAAAGGAAAGGAAAGAATTCTCAGAGGATGCCGTCATTCGGACTCGGTCCTCTCTCGGGCCGATTGGAATGTGCGGCTCGAATTATATCAGTTTGCACATGTTGTTGGGACCCAGGGAAGGGTGTAGCTCACCGGTAGCTCGGCAACAAGTCTGGAGGTCGCAGGTTAAAGTCCCTCCTTTGTACGTCGCTTTCGACAACAGCGTCTGCCGGAGGACGTTATTATTATTACAACTGCTCTGTCTCTGCTAGAGGACTCTTGGCCAATAGCCGGATATCTGGATGGCCTTTGTTTATCCCCGCTCCTTTCTAAGACATGGAATAACAAACGTGCCTTCAGCCTCTCTAATTTCCTGCTGTGGAGGCCCAAACACCTTGTGACAATAGCAGTGTATCAGAACCGAGGTGGAGGGTGGACCCGTTTACGTCGCTTCGGGGCGGCTGTTGCCACCGACGACCCCACAGTGCGAGGTCCTATCACGTCAGCGCTGACGGGCGGAGGAAAAAGACACGTTGTTTCCCCCGAAAGCCAGACCAGACACGAGACTACACAAGCTGTTTCAATTCAAAACCTACCCTCGTTTACCGCGGAGCCGAGGAGTGTTTCGAGGAGTGTTTCGAGGAGTGTTTCGAGGAGTGTTTCGAGGAGTGTTTCGGACGGGTAGTCCGACCAAGGGGTGCGAATGAATCAGAAACCGACCTCGATTTGAGCGCTGTGGGTGTTTGTGTACGTGCGTGCTGGCGTGTGTGCGTGTGTGAGTGGCCGACAGGAAAGCGTGGGAGGACGAGGCGGAGAGGAGAGGTGACAGAGAGCACAGAGGGTTCCTCCAGCCGTCCTGGGGATGCGAGGCGCTCTCTCACAGTGATAGCCCGCGTGTGAAGCGGGCTTATCAACGGCGGCCGCAGGGTCCACAGGTGTTTACTTAGCCGAAAGCACAAAGGCCGTATTTATTTCTCGGTTTCCTTTCCCTTCCTTTGACTCCCCCCCCCCCCCCCCCCTTTCCCACACACACACCACACACACATGTGTGTGGTCCCCCCCCCCCCTCACCCCACTTGCTTCCTCTGAGTATTTCCCAGACAAACCACTGCAGGTGTGTGTGATCAGACACGTATACAGTGTGTGACAGACAGACGCCAGACAGGCAGACAAATCCCACACACTTGCACACACACTTGCACACACACCCTCACACGCACTCGCTCGCTCTCTCTCTCTCTCTCTCTCTCTCTCTCTCTCTCTCTCTCTCTCTCTCTCTCTCTTTCTCACACACACACACACACACACACACACATAAACCTGTGATTCCCGTCAGGGCCTTTTGATTCATTCCAGTCACGTCCCTCTGAAACGGCTTTTTCGGGGTCACGTCCATCAAAATAAGAACTATGCGTTTGAGCGATCGCTAATGTCGTTGACGGGCCCGCCTCGTGTGAACCGGACCGCAGATTCCCAGAGCTTTTTATCCTCTCCGTCCCTCGGCCAAGCAGTAGTCTTCTTCCTGCTCCGGTCGTGTCTTGGCGACCGTACGCCGTATCAGAGAACGCTCTCCCGCTCCTCCCGCCCCTGGCAGCAGCCCTCGGTGACAGCCGACGAGCTTTCTCCCAGGGCACGGCTCCAACGCAGCAACCCATCCGCCTGAAGGTCATAAATTGTGTGAACGTGTTTGACAGCTTATCCCTGTCGTCCGTGCAAACGCTGTTTCGTGTTTCTGAAGAGCTTCCTCTCTATGGTGTATGGATCGGCATTGCGGCATTTTTACTCGCCCGGAAAGTGTGTGTGGGTGTGTGTTTTACCCGAGTGTGTGTGTGTTTGACCACGGCATGGGAAGTGTGTGTGCGTTTGTGTGTTACCCTAGCCGACGGTTCTCTTCCAGCAGGTCCTGCCTCTCCCCTGTGATGTTCAGCATGTGTTTTCCTGGTCAGGCCTGTTAAGTAGCCCTCAATCATTCAGACAGACAGACACGCAGATGGACTCAGCTGGGGAGAGAGAGAGAGAGAGAGAGAGACAGACAGCAAGAAAGAGATGGAGGAAGAGCGAACGGCAAGAAAAGTAATGCAGAAAGAGTGAAAACGAGAGAGAGAGAGAGACAGACAGACAGAGAGAGAGAGACAAAGAGACATGGAAATGTGTTGGAAGCCACGCTGTAGAAAATAGCTGGGAGAAAAGTTGGGGAAAATGGAGAGAAGAAACACAGACTGTAATACGAGGGAGGATGAGAGGAGCGATGGGAGAGACGCACGTGCGCGCGTGCGTGCGTGCGTGTGTGCGTGCGAGACAGGAAGAGACTGGGAAAGGAATTAGACCAGAGGCAGGCTTCTTTTAACAGGTGCACGTTTGAGCGTTTTGACTTCCCACAAAGACCACTAACGTAAACACTCTAGCTCAGCCCTGTCAGAGCAATCACCCTCTCAACACGTGAAGGCAGATTGCCCCTGAACCCATACGGAAATACTAATCCAATTTAACACTGCAACACGCTCACAAAACCACATACACACACACACACGCACACACACACACACACAATCAATGAATCCACGGTGCCAGAGACATATGGGCAAAGGGGGAAGCTGTTGGGCAGTGACTTCCTGTTCCTGTAACCGTGGGCCCCTGTCTCCTGCTGGTGTCACGCTAAATCCCATCCCCCGAGGAAACCAGAGCCAGCCCGCAGGTTCCAGTTCCAGCAATCCAACATTTACACAGTCAGTCCATTTTATGAAGACGGAAAAACGTGGAGAGAAATTCCTTATCCGCCCTCTTTCCTCTCATTATCTTGTCTTCCACGGTGACAGCAGTGTGATTAAAAGCCGTTGCTTAGGCCCTGGCTGTTTTTATTCGCCTGTCACTCAGTTTAATCGGGCTAGTTTGGATTAATCTCTTTAATCTGGCCAATTTAATGGCTTTCTCTTCATTGAGAGAGGCAGGTTGCAGTCATCAATGTGACCACAACCCTATTCAGCTGCCATGTCTAATGGTGGAACACTGAAGGCAAACGGCTGGGTTTGCACACACACACACACGCACACACACACACACATACACACAGGCACACACACACACGCACGCACACACACACGCACACACACACACACATCGGGCCCCTCCTTCCAACATACCCTCCCACATGCGTTAAATTGACACCAAAGAAAATCAAAATGGGAGGATTATTAACTAAGCCTAACAGCTGGCACCCCCTCTCTGTGTTCCTCAACACACACACACACACACACACACACACACACACACACACACACACACACACACACACACACACACACACCATCGTTGGCACATTTAGGTTCTCAGGTCTCAACTGCTGACGCTGTTGACATGGTGTGTGTGTGTGTGTGTGCGACAGGGGATCAGAGCACAACGCCTGCTATGTGAGCGATCTCCTAAAACAGCCATCAGCTCTCTTCACACATATATCACCTGCTTGGCATCGGATACCAGCCAGAGGACCCACGCCATGCTGTAGACTGAGACGTAATACTCAGAATAGATGGGAATCCCAAATTACCTCCACAAGGTCCATCATGTATTACGGTAGAAATGTCAAAAAGATTCTCTCGATACAATAGCTGCCTTTGAATTGCCTGGGGATGCTGTACGTGTCATTCTGTAGGGAATTTGAGGGATGGCCAAAAAAAGGAAATGTTCAACAACACACTTCTTCTGAGGTGGGTAATCTCCTTGCTCTTTTGCCCCGAGTCTGAGGTATCCACATCGCTGAGTCTGGGCATCTGCTGGGCCGTTTTAAACCTATCAGAGCGCCTACTCATGTGTGATCTGATTGGATGATGCTCTGAGGAGAGGGTGGCGGCACGCCTCATTAGGCCCCATACTCACTACCATATGGTAGATAGGACTACACCTCCCTGTCTCTCTCTCTTTCACTCTCTCTTTCTTTCATTCCCCCCCCTCTCTCTCTTATTCTTTCTCTCTCTATGCCTTTGTTCTCTCCCTCTTTTTCTAGCCCCCCCCCCTCCCTCTCGTTCGTTCCCCTCTATCTTTCCTCTCTTTCTCCCTCCCTCTCTTCCTTTGGATCTCTAATGAACCGCGACGAACCTGCGTCTCACGTCTATGACCTCATGCCGTCGAGTCTCCGGTCGCGGGGGGAGAGCAAGGACGGGCGGGCGGGAGGGAAAGGAGAGGGGTCGGGCGAGAGAGCCTCTCGGTACCACAGGAAACCGTGCTCTAGTGCTATCACACTGCAGGCTACACATGGTCCTCTCTCTCTTTACCTCTCTCTCTCTCTCTCTTTACCTCTCTCTCTTTACCTCTCTCTTTACCTCTCTCTCTTTACCTCTCTCTCTTTACCTCTCTCTCTTTACCTCTCTCTCTCTCTCTCTCTCTCTCTCTCTCTCTCCCTCTCTCTCTCTCTCGCCCTTTGTTGCCCCGGTCTGTGTTATTCTTCCCGACTTATCTGTCCTCCAGACCTCCTGTGTGTCTCTCCAGCCTCCGCTCCCCTCCTGCTCCCTGTCTCATCCCTTATCAATACCCCTCCACGGGGGCTGGGTGGAGAGAGGGACAAAACACACACACACACACACGTGTACGTTCACAAGTACATGCCCTCACACACACACACACCCACACCCACCCACACACACATCTCAGATTAGCAGCAGGTGACTGCGGGGCCTGGTTTGTTCATTAGGTCCCACTAATCTAATAACGCCGGGACGTGGAGGTCGCTCGCTCCAGACGAGGGCGCTTCCTGTGTTCCTGTGGGGTGTGTTTGTTTAAGGTCCGCCCGCACGGTTGGGGACAGCAGGTGGCCGGTGCATCAGGGGTGGAGGGGATTTGGAGGTGCGTGTTTCCCAGCGTATCGTGTTCGGTTGATATCGAGGGGAGTTTGTGCATGTGAGATGCGGGGAGGGGGTTACGGCGGGTTCAGGCCGACGGGGCGTTCAGACTCGCAGCTGAGGAGTCGGAACCTTCTCCCCCGTTCTTAAGATCCAGGACGGGGTGTGTGTGTTTGTGGGCATTTCCGAGTGTGTGTGTGTGTGAGCGCTTGAGCGTCTTGTGTTTCCATGTACGTGTGCGCGCGTGTTGGTGTTTGTGTGTGTCTGATCAGTCTTTGGGCTGACCTAGCTCCCCCCACTGTTATGTCTGTGTCCTCTCTCTCCTTCCCCTCCCTCTCTCTCTCTCTCTCTCTCTCTCTCTCTCTCTCTCTCTCTCTCTCTCTCTCTCTCTCTCTCTCTCCTTCCCCTCCCTCTCGCTCTCTCTCTCTCTCTCTCTCTCTCTCCCTCCCTCGTCTATCTCCTTCCTCTGTTTTCCTCCGAGGGGTCAAAGACAGTGCTGCTGGACGTGTTTGTGTTCTTTAATGAATCACTCTTTAAATCATATCACTCGAGCGGAAAAAAGGGAGGGAGTGAGAGAGGGAGAGGGGGGAAGAGAGAGAGAGGGAGGGAGAGGGAGGGAGGTGATGGAGAGATAGAGAGGGGAGAGAAAGCGAGCGAGAGAGCAGGGGAGAGGGAGGGAGGCGATGGAGAGATAGAGAGGGGAGAGAAAGCGAGCGAGAGAGCAGGGGAGAGGGAGGGAGGCGATGGAGAGATAGAGAGGGGAGAGAAAGCGAGCGAGAGAGCAGGAGAGAGGAAGGGAGGTGATGGAGAGATAGGGCCAGAGCAAGAGAGAGGGAGAGACAGGGAAAGAGATATTGCAGGCCAGCTTTGAGCCCAGTGTAATATTAGCCCTGATCCCCCCCCTGCCAAAGACAGCGGCGAGTCCATAATACTGGCCTCCTCCAGCCTGCTCGGATCCGGCTCTGTATCGCTTTGTAACCCAGTATTCATTTCCTCTGTACCAGGTCCACGCTGCAGCTCAAAACAGCCTCACCGCTCAACCCCGGGCCCGCAGCCTGGCTCTTTCCACACCTCAGGCTGTTCAGGAGAGCCTTCAGCAAACACTCGCTCCGCGAACAGGCTGGGAGAGGTTACGGCGAAAAACACCAGAGGGTTCTTTCCACTTTTCATGCGGTGGAATCTTTTATTAGAAAATCTCTTTTCTGCTTCCCACCTGCCCACACAAACCTCTGCTAGGTAGTGGGGAAATAATGTTTGGGGCCAAACTATTTTTGTGCGCTAGATTTCTTCTGTTTGTATATAAAACGAAAGAGAGTTATGGTGAGAGGCGGGTGCCAGAGTCGTTGTCCGTGACAACGTGTAGGGAGGCTCTCTTTCCCTCCTTCTTTCTCTCTTACCCCGTCTCTTTCTCTCTCTCTCTCTCTCTTCATCTTTGTTTTCCACTCTGCGTTTCCACAGTCACGTTCCCTCCCGTGAGACGGGAGGCCAAAACCACTCTGAAACTGAGAACGTGAGAGGTCAGGAGAGAGAGGAGTATTAGAGAGGGAAGAAGAAAGGAGTGAGAGAGAGAGAGAGAGAGAGAGAGAGAGAGAGAGAGAGAGAGAGAGAGGACTAGAATGACTCCTAACATGCTCTCAT
>NC_090074.1:3832091-3864837 GCF_038355195.1 Osmerus mordax | reverse complement strand
CTGCTAAACGACTAAATGTATAATTAAAGAAGATGAAAATAACACAAAACAATATCAAAACCTGTAGTAAACAAACTCTGTCCTGATGTTCCCAGGATGGGAGCGGGCCTAACAGCGAGGTGCATTACTCCATCGAACATCGCTGGCCCGACACCCCCGACCTCCGACCCTCGACCCCTCACGGGCGTCCTGACCCTGGGCCAGAGCCTGGACCGTGAGACCACGCCCTCCCTCTACCTGGTGGTGCGGGGCGACGGACTCGGCGACGGACCCGGCGCAGCGGCGCTGGGGCTCGGTGACGGCGAGGCTGTTTGTGACGGACGTCAACGACAACGCGCCGCTCTCAGCTCGCCCTCCGCCGTCAGCGTCATGGAGGACCAGCCCGTGGGGTGGGCGACCGGCACGAACTCTGACCCCTGTCCCTACGACCTAACCCCTGTGCCCCCAACTCTGTACCTCACCCTACCCTGTCCTTTAATCTTTAACCCAGCCCTTAAGCCCTGATCCATTCCCTCACCCTGACCTCTGACCCCGAAACCCAACCCCGAAACGTTAGCCCAGCTCGGCGAATGCCCCTGTGTGAGTCTTTTGTTTGTGGTTGCCAGGTTTGTGTAAGTCTTTGTTTGCGGTTGCCAGGTTTGTGGTGGTGTACGTGATGCCCGAGACGAGGACGAGGGAGAGAATGGGCGCGTGTCGTACCGCATCCAATCAGGGAACAGCGCCGGACGCTTCCATCTCAACCCCAACACCGGTACGATTCCTAGCGTCTACACTCTAGCACACAGACCTGTTCAGCTGTCCTTCTACAGAACTCTGTTAGAACTAACCTTCAAAACCCTTTTATGGTTTTACTACAAGGAGGCTCTTCTACTGGAAAACGTTCTTGCAAAAATACATTTAGCCCTAACTGGAAAACAAAATTCAGGATTGATTGTTTCTCGACAGCAACAACCAAAGAAACCGAAAACGTTTTATTTTGTAATTGTGTGTCACATCTTTCATTTAGGCGAAAACACACTAATGATTTCCCAAGCTCAGATCGCGGTCTCACTTCTTGAACATAATTGACGCTTCAACACGAGGAGATGCTCTGTATTGGGTTTGGAAATGATTGATGTTTAATCATCATCCCACCCGGAGAAGCATGAAACTGCAGACGTCTGGGACCAGAGAGGGCCGTTATTACTCGCTGCCCCTGAATTCCCGCCCCCGAGGCTCCAACTGCTAAAGCACTCATCATCGTAATACCGTTCGCTGTATGATCTTTCAATGCCCGCCTGGCAATATTTCACTTAAATACGTTCGGTCCTCTTCTCAACACCGCTTAGTTCATGGGAACCTAGTTTTATTTGGGCAAGGGACACGGCTATCCTTTGATATGTTATATATGTGTATATTAACATGTAATTTCTCCATCATCAGAGCTCTGTGATGTAGACCCAGTATGTTTTTTTTTTTACCGGGGGATGGGATTAGAAACCTTTTAGACAGACACTTTTAATGGCCGAAACAGATGTGAGGGAGCTCTTCACTTGAATTAGAATAATTCAAGTGAAGGGGTGGATATTTAACTTCTGGTTTCTCTCACAAGCTGGAGGTGTTGAGGTTATGCACATCACGGGTTGCTACGGTTTTCCGACAGCCCGGTAGGTGAACGCTGCACACAGGGGCGGGTTTAGCTCGGGCTTCGGTTTAACTTTGGAAATGGCGCGCAAATTCAGTTGTTTCCGAATGCCGTCTTGACCTCACTTATTCCATTCATTTGACGTTCTTTGGAGAAGAAGATCCCTCGCTAAAACGCTCCTCCCAGAGAAATTGTTTTTTCCCAGACAGTTTCCCATCTTTTCCCCCCGGAAGGGTTTAGATTTGCGTACGAGAGAGCGTGAAATTCGACGTCCTTCGCTTTTGCGCGAGAAACTCGTTTTCTTGATGAGAAAACAGGCGTGCAGGGAAACCTGGCGTGGGCTGGTTAGCAGTGGCCCGTGTTGACGGGCGGGGGGAGGCAACACGGAGGTAAACAAACAGCTGTCCTCCTCGGGAACGTCAGCACCTCTGCAGCAAGGTAAAGCATGCAGCACAGAAGGGCGTCTGTTTGGCTGGGGGGGCGTGCGATGGCCTCGTAAATCCCCAAGCAGCGCCAGCCCTCTCACAGCCACTGCTCATGTGAGCTTAGATAACGGATGCGGCGCCGCGTTCACGCACACGAACGCCACGCACGCACGCCAAACACACACACACACAGCCAACACGCTAACAGACCCTCACCCCGACTGACCCTAGCTGCTGTCGGGGCGATGACAGGGGTGTAGAAATGGGAGTCGGGGAGGTTTCTAACACTCGATCCTCCGGAGGAGAGGTCTCCCTTGCAGATGGATCACTGAGCCACCCGGACCTGTGGGAGGACATGGAAACGCACTGGCCAGCACACACACACCCACACGGGCTTAATGCAGAACAGATTCGCAGGCTACCAGCCATGTACTTGGTGAGGGAGATGGAGGGGAAAAAAGGAGAAAATAAGTCTCACTTAAAAGGATTGTGGGAGAGGGTTGATTTGGAGCTGGCATCCAGGGTGTGCCAATTAGTACCCGGGGCTGGGGTGTGTGCGTGCGTGTGTGTGTGCGTGCAAGCCGGTGTTTAAGTAAACAAGGTATGTGTGCGGCATAATGCGTGTAATGAGAGTTCTGGTTTTGACCATGTTCAGGCCGCAGAGCTGATAGAATGAGTTAATACGGCCCCTCTCTCTCTGATTGTGGAAACTCTCATAAAGAGAAGCCATAATGGTTTACGTTTAACCGTCCCGGCAGCCCTGTAAATACCGCCGGTTCTCTCAGGTAGACAGAACTAACATGTTCACAAGAATAATACCCTGCAAGACGTGCTAACAGACACACTTATGCATGCACGAGCCCGTGTGTGCAAGGACAAACTAATCCAAACATCTCCTCTCCCCTCCCCTCCTCTCCCCTCCCCTCCTCTCCTCTCCTCTCCTCCCCCATCCTCTCCCCTCCCCTCCTCTCCCCTCCCCTCCCCTCCCCTCCCTCTTCCTCTCCTCTCCTCTCCTCCCCCCTCCTCTCCCCTCCCCTCCTCTCCTCTCCTCTCCTCTCCTCTCCCCTCCCCTCCCCTCCCCTCCCCTCCCCTCCCCTCCCCCTCCCCTCCCCTCCCCTCCCTCCCCTCCCCTCCCCTCTCCTCCCCCCTCCTCTCCTCCCCCCTCCTCTCCCCTCCTCTCCCCTCCCCCTCCTCCTCTCCCCTCCCTCCCCTCCCCTCCCCTCCCCTCCCCTCCCCTCTCCTCTCCTCCCCCATCCTCTCCCCTCCCCTCCTCTCCCCTCCCCTCCCCTCCTCTCCTCTCCTCTCCTCCCCCCTCCTCTCCCTCCCCCTCCCCTCCTCTCTCTCCTCTCCTCTCCTCTCCTCTCCTCTCCCCTCCCCTCCCCTCCTCTCCTCTCCTCTCCCCTCCCCTCCCCTCCCCTCCCCTCCCCTCCCCTCCCTCCTCTCCTCTCCTCTCCTCCCCCCTCCTCTCCTCCCCCTCCTCTCCCCTCCTCTCCCCTCCCCTCCTCCTCTCCCCTCCCCTCCCCTCCTCCTCCTCTCCCCTCCCCTCCTCCTCTCCTCTCCTCCCCTCCTCTCCCCTCCCCTCCTCCTCTCCCCTCCCCTCCCTCCTCCCCTCCCCTCCCTCCTCCCCTCCCCTCCCCTCCCTCTCCTCTCCCCTCCCCTCCCCTCCCCTCCCCTCCTCCTCTCCTCTCCCCTCCCCTCCCCTCCTCCTCTCCTCTCCTCCCCTCCTCTCCTCTCCAGGTTCTCTCTCCATCCTCAAACCTCTGGACCGGGAGGAGCAGGAAGTCTTCAACCTGACGGTGGTGGCGGAGGACCACGGCGTCCCGCAGCTATCCTCCTCCCAGGTGGTGTGCGTGCAGGTGATCGACGTGAACGACGAGCCGCCGCTCTTCCAGCGGGCCGAGTTCGAGGCGCAGGTGACGGAAAACAGGGAGCGGGAACGGTCGTCCTCGCCGTCACCGCCACCGACCGTGACCAGGGTGAGAGTCCAGGAATGGTTCCTCTTCGAGGACGGCGCGGTTCGTTGTTTTGTCTGGGGGGCGCACGGGGAGCTGCCCGCCCGAATTGATATTGACTTTACTTTCTCAACTCCGGCTTGGGAATTACACATTAAGTAGATGTTAAATGACTGCGCCGAGAAGTTACTTAACTCTTCCAGGAGGAATTGGAAGGGGAAAGACATGGAGCGTGCCAGAATCAGCTTGCACGCAACCGGGCGAGAGTTTGAGGAGGCGAGATGGATGGAGGAGAGACCGGGGAGAGAGGGTGGGAGGGAGGGAGGGAGGGAGAGAACCAAAGGGAAAGAAGAGGGGAGATAAAGAGGGCAATATTGACATTGCAGCTTCATAAACAGAGGGGATCAAAAAAGACTGAGACCGAGGAAACAATGGAATGAAGGTTGGCGGGGAGGAGGGGAGAGAGGGAAGGAGGGAGGGAGGGAGGGTGGGAGTGAGGGAACAGGCAGAGGGAGCTGTAAAGGGATCCCAGTCTTTCCAGAGCTAACCACAGGCTGCGTTTGCTAATGGAGGCATGTGGCTCCAGAGGCAGAATGGAGTCATCTAGTGTTTATCCCCCTGAGCTGCTCCAAGGCCTTACAGACACAAAATCACCCTGCTAGACTCAGTATGTCTCCACTGGCTACTCTAATGTCCCTTCCTTCAATGTGCGTGTGTGTGTGTGTCCAGGCTCTAATGGTCAGGTGACCTACGGAGGACTGACAGAGGAAGGATTCACCATAGACCCCAGCACAGGTGTCATCACTATCACCAAGACCCTGGACAGAGAGATGCAGGAACACTACACACTCACAGGTACTGCTGAAGTCCTGGTCCTAGTCCCTGATCCTAGTCCCTGGTCCTAGTCCGTGGTCCTAGTCCTGATCCCTAGTCCTGGTCCTAGTCCCTGGTCGTAGTCTGTGGTCCTAGTCCGGTCCCGTTTTCAGGCCTTGTACCCACACCAACCTGTACCTCTACCCTCTACTAATCTCCCATCTTCCCACCTCTCTCTCCTCGCCCCAGTCTACGCCAAGGACGGCGGCCTCCCTCCTAACTTTGCCAAGGCGGTGGTGCGCGTGTTGGTGCAGGACGAGAACGACAACGCCCCGGCGTTCGGCCGGCCCTGGTACACCCTGGAGGTCCCGGAGAACCAGCCCGCCGTGGAGCTCTGCACCCTCAGGGCCAGCGACCCCGACACAGGGGCCAATGGCGACCTGGAGTATAGGATCACCGGTGAGGCACGCACGCACGGAGAGAGTGGGCGTTGGAGCGTCCGTGTGTTTGAGTTGCGCTTGTTTGCGCGTGGGTGCCTGTTTCGATTTCTGCTCACGCTTGAGTGTTCAGGGGGCGTGTGTGTGCGTGTGTGTGAGCACGATACCCATGATATGACATCAGCTTTGTTCTTCTGGATCCTCCAATCAAGTTCACAGGAGGATCTAATCAAAATCCCCATTCAAGTCTCCCGATGTCAAATTCCAGCGACAATCCCAGACATGCATCTGCATGTCCAAGGGTCACGGACAATAACGTTATCTGTGGCGTCAGCGTTGATGCTGTGCAGGAACGACAGTTCTCCCGCAGTGGGTTGACAGAGTGTACGGCCTGCTGGATTTGATACATCTGGACGGACTTAGATCAGACTTCCACGTACCATTCCTCCAGCCCATTCCTGCACAATCCCCCCCCCCCCCCATGACCCCCTGACCCCCGACCCCTTCTTCTTCTTCTGTTTCTCTTCACCGAGGGCCTCTCGGCTTCTGCAGGGAAAGGCTCCATCTGCCCGTGTCCATCTCCGGGGCCTGACGTCAAGTGCTTGGAAGACAGTTGTGTGTTTGACGTTGCAGCCATGACAACTGACGAATGAACGCCGTATGGGGGATATTGAGTGTACCGCTTACCTCTCTTCCCTACTGGGTCTGACATCTCCCTTTGTCTCTCTCTCTCTCCCCACATTCTCTCTGTCGCACCTTTTCTTTCATTCTCTCCCTCTCTTTCTTTCTCTCTTTTTTTCTTTCTTTCTTTCTCTCTCTCTCTCCCTCTCTTTCTCTCTCTATCTCTGTCTCTCCCTCTCTCTCTCACTCTCTCTCTCTCTCTCTGTCTCTCTCTCACTCTCTCCCAGCCGGAGACCCCAACGGGGACTTCCGCCTCCACGCCAGCTCGGGGCCCTGTCCACGTCCCGACCCCTGGACCGCGAGAGGAAGGCCGGGTACACCCTGGTGGTGACGTCCCTGGACCGGGGCAGCCCCCCCCTGAGCGGCACGGCCACGGTGGAGGTGACCGTCCTGGACGTAAACGACAACAGCCCGGCGTTCGCCGCCAGCAGCTTCAGCGTGGACGTGTCTG
Organism: Osmerus mordax; assembly: GCF_038355195.1. NCBI lineage: Eukaryota > Metazoa > Chordata > Actinopteri > Osmeriformes > Osmeridae > Osmerus > Osmerus mordax. Next base: position 3,858,454 of record NC_090074.1, on the reverse strand, counting down.
AGGACGCCGCCGAGGGCTCCCTGGTCCTGGAGGTATGAGGAGAAGGACCGGATTATCCCCGGGATTAACCTGGGATTATTAGTCGTTTACGGAGATTAGGATTATTATTCCGAATTTGTATAGGTTAACACAATTAACCGCTTGAAGCCTTTGATTATTTTAATGATGCTTTAAGAGAAGGAGGACTGGAGGGTCTTGGCATGTGTTTTGGGTGGATCCTTAGAAGGAGCTGTTTGCGGGCTCCGCCCCACCGTAACTCGAAGCCATTCCTTCCCCCGTCGCCTAGGTGACGGCCACGGATGCGGACGAGGGCCTGAACGGGCGGGTGCTGTACTTCCTGAGCCGCGAGGCCAGGGGCGCGTTCGCCGTGGACGAGAAGAGCGGCCGCGTCGCCACGACGACGACGCTGGACCGGGAGAAGAGGGCCTCGTACAGCTTCCAGGTGTTCGCTGTGGACCTCTCCCCTGCGGCGCCCGCGCAACACCTCCGCTCAGGTAACATGGAGACGGGAGGGAACAGGGAGGGTTTGAATTCGCCCATCACCTTTACAATAAAATGCTCAGAGCATTGTTTTTCCGAGAAGGTCTTGTATTTTAGTTTAATGCTCTATGAGATGTTAGATTTAGTATCTGATTCCAGGAAAGGGGTTGCTTAACTTTGTTTTCTTTAAAGTTATGTATGACCTGTAGTCAAACTAATTGAAATTAGCTCTAGAATGTTCCGGACAGGATTGTATCCGTTTTTGGTTGAAATCAACTTGAGTAAAGTCAAAAAGCGTCCTCCCTGTTATATACTGAAATCTCCCCCTGCAACACCTTCCCCCACAGGTGACGGTCACCATCCAGGATGTCAACGACAACGCCCCTTTCTTCATCCAGGACCCCTGGTGGTGGAGGTCTCGGGCCTCCAGTCCCAGCGCGTCGTGGCCACCATGAGAGCCGAGGACAAGGACTTCGGCGCCAACGGCTCCGTGTTCTACCGCTTCGCCGCGCCGGTGAGGGGCTTCAGCATCAACTCCCTGACGGGGGAGATCCAGGCCACGGAGCCTCCGGGCGGGCTGACCCAGGTCCAGAGGACCCTGCTGGTGGAGGCCATGGACCAGGGCAGCCCGGCCCAGTCCTCCCTGGGGGTGGTGGTGGTCTACGTGAGGGAGCAGCAGTACCAGGGGATCCGCTTCTCGCGCAACGCCAGGGAAGTCAGCATCCAGGAGAACGCCGAGCAAGGTCCGACATCCAGGCTGGCTCTCTTCTGTGTCGGGCATTTCTGTCTGTCTGTCTATATCTCCGTCTGTCTACCTATATACTGTGTGTCTGTCTGTCGATCCATACATCTGTCTGTCTGTCTCTCTAGATATGCCTGTCTGTCTGCCTACCTGCCCATCTATCAATCCACCAATCAATCAAACCTTTGCTTCTGTAGCTCACGTCCAAGGTAATACAATGAGCGCTAATGACAACATCTCTGTGCCCTGGTTGCCTGTGCAGGCACAGCAGTAGCGCAGGCCCAGGCCCAGTACCCCGACGGCACCCGCCAGCGGCATCAGCTACAGCCTCTTCAGCGGCAACCGGGAGCACGCCTTCAGGATCAGCTCGGCCACGGGTGAGACGGACCGTCCGTAATCTGTCTGTCTGTCTGTCGGGTTTACCTGTATCTCACCTGTTAGCTGTGTTCTCATGATTTTATCTGACCTGTCTCACCTCTACCTGTTCGGTATCTTACTGTACCTGTCCCTCACCTGTCTAGTACCTTAGCTATATCTTACCTGTCCTGTATCTCACTTGTCCAGTATCTTACCTATATCTTACCTGTCCTGTATCTCACCTGTACATCACCTGTCCAGTACCTTACCTATATCTTACCTGTCCTGTATCTCACCTGTACATCACCTGTCCAGTACCTTACCTATATCTTACCTGTCCTGTATCTCACCTGTACATCATCTGTCCAGTATCTTACCTGTCAGTATCTTACCTGTCCTGCATCTATATCTTACCTATCCTGTATCTCACCTGTACAACACCTGTCCAGTATCTTACCTGTGCCGTACCTGTCCTGCAGGGGAGATCTGGGTTCAGAGCCCCAAGGGGCTGGACTTTGAGGACACGCCCCGACTACGCCTAGTGGTGAAGGCCGAGACGGCCTCCTCCACGTCCTACATGGCGGTCAACCTGATCCTGCAGGACGTCAACGACAACCTGCCTCGCTTCCAGCTGCAGAACTACGTGGCCTACATGAGGGAGGCCCAGGGATACGAGAGGCCTATCATACAGGTATCCGTCATGCACCTACCTAGGCATGCAAACACATTACATGACATTACATTTACATTTAGTCATTTAGCAGACGCTCTTATCCAGAGCGACTTACAGTAAGTACAGGGACATTCCCCCGAGGCAAGTAGGGTGAAGTGCCTTGCCCAAGGACACAACGTAATTTTCACGGCGGAGAATCGAACCGGCAACCTCCTGATTAATAGCCCGATTCCCTAACCGCTCAGCCGTCTGACTCACTGAAACACATACACAAGCAGAGACAGAAACAATATCATGCACACACATTGGTACGTGAATACAAACACAAACACACTCATACATACACACACAAACACACACCTTGGGTTGAATCTTCCTCCTGCTCCTCCTCCCCCCTGCCAGGTTGTGGCTGAGGATGTGGACCAGGGGCCAGAACGGTCAGGTGACCTACTCCATCCAACAGTCAGGCGGCATGAGCGGCCTGTTCAAGATCGACCCCGTGACGGGAAGCATCACCACGGCGGCCATCATGGACCGCGAGATCTGGACCCAGGCCAGGTGAGTCCTCGCCCCGGGAAACGCATCGTCACGTGGGCTGGATCCTGTAACGGCATCGCTCATTTTTCCCAGTAGCCTTAAACTGCATCCAGGCAGCCATCTTGTGTTTGCATTCCGAGTCTGACTACTGTATAATGAGTGTATCCCTGCCCAGCGATCGCTGCATGCCAGATGGATTCACACGGAAGCCATTCAAACTCCCTAAATCAACCGCCGCTTAACGTGCCTTTGCACAGCGTTCCACGTGTTTCTTTCGCAACGATACATCTGCATGATTTTCGGGGGGCCGTAAATCAATTTATAAATCAGCCTGTTTTGAGCTGAATTGTATGGGATTTATTTTCCCCTAAAGGCACAAACAAACCAACATTCCTGTTATTAGCAACAAATCTCTCTTTCCTCTCGGTCTCATATCCTGCCCTTTCTTGTTGAGACTGCCGTAAGATGAAAACGTGTAGATCAGACCGCCGAAATGAAAGAAAACACGAAAGTGAGATCAATCTGGTCCAAAACGTGCCGTGTGTTTATTCTTGACAGGCTGGTCATCACGGCGACAGACAAGGCAGGCCCCCGATTGGCTGGCTCGGCCACTCTGACGGTGATTATTGTCGACCAGAACGACAACAGTCCCACCATCCCCCTCCCTCGGGAGATTTGCATCCCAGAGAGTGAGTCTGACAGCAACACCCACCACATCCTCAACACTGATACCAAACTCTGAAGCACAACACAGTTAGCACACAACTGACACTAAACTACCAAACGGCTACCTCCTATGCATAGCATCCCTAAAAACGTCGAGAAACGAGAGAGAGAGAGAGAGAGAGAGAGAGAGAGAGAGAGAGAGAGAGAGAGAGAGGAGAGAGAGAGAGAGAGAGAGAGAGAGAGAGAGAGAGAAGAGAGAGAGAGACAGAGAGAGAGAGAGACAGAGAGAGACAGAGACAGAGAGAGAGAGAGAGAGAGAGAGACAGAGAGAGAGAGAGACAGAGACAGAGACAGAGACAGAGAGAGAGAGAGAGAGAGAGAGAGAGAGAGAGAGAGAGAGAGAGAGAGAGATGTTGTCCCTACCTTTGGTGCTCCGTTTTTTTTTTTTTACTCCTCCGCAACACCCACCTTCGTTTGTAGACACCGTCATCGGCACGGAGATCACCTTGGTGACGGGCAACGACGTGGACTCCAGCCCCGCCCTGGCGTACTCCCTGCAGCTGGACCCCTCGTCGCTGGGCCGCTTCGGCATCCACCGCTACAGCGGCGGCGTGTCGCTGACGGGCGCCCTGGACTTTGAGGAGAGGACCTGGTACACGCTGACCGTGAGGGCCACGGACTCCCAGCACCAGACAGAGGCCAACATCACCATCCTGGTGGAGGACATCAACGACAACGCGCCCACCTTCACTCAAGACCTCTACCAGGTGGGCATGGGTGCTCCGTACAGTCTAACTACCGCCCGCTATTCACACGGTCTGCCGTCACTATGGTTACATTCAGTGGTTTTGCTAGTGACAGTGTTATGGTCCTGACAATGGTAAACCAGAGATGATTTAGCATTACATATAAACACTTCTTGTTGTTTAAAAAAATATATATAATTCTTGTTTTACTGCTGGTAATTATTGATATAAAGTTGTCTTGAGTTGCCTAGTAATATTTGACCTGCTAGTATGTTGGTTTTGTTCTGTTGTTCTGTTATATTCTGAAGCCTCTTACTGTAGCTACTTCCTGGTGTAACAGTGCTTATGTATTATATTTAGCTGTCAGCAAGAAAAGACAGGTTCCTACTAAACATGTCAACCATGAGCTCTTAACCTTCTCGGGTCTTCACACCTTGTTAAATTTGATCGACAGGAAAGTAAATTACCTTCAGAAACTAATTTATCCCTAAACGCCTCCCTGTCTGCATACACAAACATTCACACACGCACACAAACACGCACACACACACACACACTGTGAGGGTGATAAAAGTTAACTGGCTAATCTCCCATGAATGTGTCTCCACTGGGGTAAGGTTCCCCAGATGGAATTGCAACGTTTACTACGGGGGCTCATAACTTAAAAAAAAAAAAAAAGAGAAAAATTAAAGTCACTTTTTTCCCCTAGGCATCTTTTCTTACTGAGTGAGCTAGGAAGTTCATTAGAACAAAACATTCACCATTTATCACACTGGAGCTGCTTACTGTATAATTGCCTGCAGGCACATTTCCTTCCTTAAATTGTTTTGTTTTTGTTTTGTGAAAAATGTACGGTGACATAAATCTATGCCTTCCTAGATAACGCTGCCTGAACACAGCCCACCAGGAAGCGTAGTTGTCACGGTAACGGCAACGGACAGCGACTCGGGGGAGAACGGAAAGGTCACCTATCGCGTGATGTCATCGACGCAGGAGGGATTCTACATCGACCCCAGCAATGGTATGGAGGACTGCCATCTTGGATAAGACGTCAGACCTCGAGTTCATCAGATCAGACGTAAACATGCTTCTCTCATCACTGATTGGCTCCTTCTTTCGAACCCCTCCCCCCTCAGGGACCCTGTTCATCAACCAGAGGGCAGAGTTCGACCCCGAGAGAGCGTCCGTCAGCGTGGTCATCGAGGCTCGCGATGGGGGCTCCCCCACTCTCTCCTCCCTCACCACCGTCCAGGTTCACCTCTCCGACGTCAACGACCACGCCCCTGTCTTCCACCAATCAGAGTACAGGTAAGCAACTCTGCTCCAATCAGAAAATGCATGGAATTTGTATTTCCTTCATTCTTTTCAGAGTGACTTCACGTCATCGTTCTGATTCCAGGGCCACCGTGTCTGAGGATACTATCGCCGGGGCGACCATCTTGACCCTGGAGGCATTCGACGCCGACCTCTCTAGGGAGAACTGTGGCTTTGACTTCGCCATCGCCAGCGGCAACGGCGGCAACGCCTTCCAGATCGAAAGCAGCGTGCGCTTCCTGGAGGGCCGCGGCTTCCAGACCGTGGGGACCCTCGTATTGGCCGAGGGGCTGGACTTTGAAGCCACGCCCGTTTACAACCTCACCGTCGTGGTGTCGGACCGCGGCGTCCCCCAGCGGAGTTCCAGCGTTGCCGCGGTCATCGCCGTCGGCGACGTCAACGACAACCCGCCGGCGTTCAGCCGGGCGGAGTACAGCGTGTCCCTGAGCGAGGGAGCAGCAGCCGGGACCGAGATCCTACGACTCACAGCCACAGGTGCCTCTCTTCCTCTCTCTCCTATTCCTATCCCTTCCTTCCTCCCATCCTCTGTTCGTTAAACATCTTTCATTTGCCGCGTATTGAATTCCATCTCCTGTCTCCCAACCCAGACCCTGACTCGGCCCCCAACGCTGAGGTCCGGTACTCCATCAGCTCCGGGGACGAGCTGCACCTGTTCACCGTGGACCAGTGGAGCGGAGCGCTCCGCCTTCAGAGGGCCCTCGACCGCGAGCACCGGCCCTCTCACGTGGTCATCATCCAGGCCTCGGACGGGCAGGGCCACTTCGCCCTGGCCCCGGTCGCCGTGGAGGTGAAGGACGTGAACGACAACCGGCCCTTCTTCCCCGTGGAGATCCTGACGGCCAGCATCAAGGAGAACCAGCCGGTGAACACGGCCGTGACGGTCCTCCACGCCATCGACCACGACACCGGGGTGTTCGGCCAGCTGAGGTACTCCCTGCTGGAGCGCTCGGGGCCGGGGAAGGAGGCCTTCGCCGTGGACCACAACTCCGGCGAGGTCCGAGCCAGGGCGAGCTTTGACTTTGAGAAGGTCAACTCCTTCAACTTTGTGGCGCTGGCGACTGACGCCGGCAACCACTCGGCGACGGTGACGGTGCAGGTGTACGTGACGGGCGAGGACGAGTACGACCCGCTTTTCGCCTCGCCCGAGTTCTCGTTCGAGGTGCCCGAGGGGGCGAAGAAGGGCCAGAGCATCGGGCGGGTGCAGGCGAGCGACGAGGATGGCGGCGTGGACGGCATCATCCTCTACTCCCTCGCTGGCCCCTCCCCTTACTTCGACGTCAACAAAACCACGGGGGACGTCCTCCTCAAGGTGGACGGCTCGGGTGGCGGCGGCGGCAGCGCCGGAGGGTCGGGCAGGGCCAAGCGAGAGGCCAGGGTCATGACCCTGGACGTGTCGGCCCACAGCCCCCTGGAGACGTCGCGGGTCGCCAAAGCCCAGCTGACCATCGACGTGACCAACACGGGCTTCGGCCTGGCGCCCGACGTCAACGTCCTGCTGGTTAGCATCATCGCTGTGTCGCTGGGGGTGATCGTGCTGCTGGTGGTCATGGCCATCGTGGTGTTCCTGGTCAAGTCCCGCCGGCGGAAGAAGAGCCAGGAGGCGGGGAACCGGACCGTGTCCGGTACCGCCCTCCAGAAACTGGACCAGTCCAAACCCGGCGCGGGGGGGAGCGAGCGCATCTACCACCAGGCGTTGCCGGGCTACGTGGCCGACCAGGGCGGGGCGGGGGGCGGGCCGTACACCCGCGGCGGCTCCCTGGACCCGTCGCACTCCAGCGGGCGGGGCTCGGCCGAGGCGGCGGAGGACGACGAGATCCGCATGATCAACGAGTACCCCCGCGTGGCCTCCATCACCTCGTCCATGCAGGAGCACATCTCGGCCCGCGGGCCCGACTCTGGCATCCAGCAGGACGCCGACCAGCTGTCCGACATCTCCTGCGAGCCGGCCGCCCTCGAGGGCAGCGCCTGGTTCAAGGGGAAGAAGCTCGGCGGCAGCGTGAGCGGGACCCTGCTCTCCGGCCAGCTCCCCGTCTACCGGGACGAGGGCGGCGGCTACCTGGGCGTGGGCCGAGGCCTCAACATCTCCCACCCGAAGGACTACGCCTTCCCCGAGGACGGGAAGCCCCACGTGGACGGCTCGCTCACGGCCATCGTGGCCAGCGACGAGGAGCTGAGGGGCAGCTACAACTGGGACTACCTCCTCAACTGGTGCCCGCAGTTCCAGCCGCTGGCCAACGTGTTCACCGAGATCGCCCGGCTCAAGGATGAGACGGCGCAGCAGAACCAGACCCCCCGGCAGCCCTTCCAGCCCAAGGCCAAGACGGACCCCAAGCCCCGCATCGACCCGCCGCCCCTCATCACGGCCGTGGCCCACCCGGGCGCCATGTCCGTGCCCCCCAAGGTGCCCGTCATCGGACGGACGTTCCCCCACCTGGCCACGCTGCGGAGGTCCCCCATCAGCCACGAGGGCTCCATCTCGTCCGCGGCCATGTCCCCCAGCTTCTCCCCCTCCCTGTCGCCGCTGGCCGCTCGCTCCCCGGCCGTGTCGCCCTTCGGGGTCAACCAGGGCCCGTCGGCGTCCATGATCAGCACCCGGGAGCCGTCCTTGGACCAGAGTCCGGAGCACGAGATGAGGATCTGAAAAGCGCAGCCAAGCCCCCCCCCCCCCGGGGAACGGGGGGGGGGGGACGTAACCGAGGATTTTGGGACCCGTTTCCCCGCGTGTGGGGAAACAGAGTGACGTACTATTGTTCTCCCCCCGGGCGGAGAGATTTCCACACGTTTTTCTACGAAAGGGGGGTGGGTGGACCGCGGATGGATACCTCCCCCGCCCCCCCCCTCCCCCCACACAACCCCCCAACCCCCCCCCCCCCCCCCCCACCTCGTCAGTGAGGGTGATGGTGCCTAGGACATTTCAAGGGACACTTTCGATACGGAGAGGAGAAGCACGTTCACGCCTCGTCCGAGAGGTCGGACATTGGATGTCGCTGTGCGACCAGAGACCCCTTCCTCGGTTTGGGGACCCGGGCCTTGTCCCTGCAAGGCTGTTCAGAGGTGGAGCATGTATGTGTGTAGAAAAAGGAACGGGGGGGGGGGGGTGTGGGGGTGTGTGTGTGTGGGGGGGGAATGACCCCCCCCCCCCACCCCCCTGCTACGCCGTGCCCCGGTATGACGCAGGGCTCTCTGAGAACTACCACGGGGTGTGTGAAAAGAGCTATTCTCTCTTAGCTGGACACACACACACGCGCACACACCCTGCAGTCAAGAGTAGCCTCAGTAGTCAAAGTCTATAGATAAATGTGATGTTTTCATGTTCCTCGCTGGCTGGCCAGAGAGCTAAAGGTTTCAGTCGGTCCTCCCGCTGTGGACTCTGTGCCACCTCTGTTTAAACTCATACTAAGGCTGCTGCTTTTCAAAACGGTTCTCATCACCACATTTCTAGATCCCCATGGACAAAGTGTTTAAAAAAAAAAAGACTCTAAAATAGCCAATGATTGCACAGTGGAAAAGTGGGTTGAGATCATTGTTTCTTTTACAGAGGCCACTTTGGCTGTTTGTTTGTATTTTCGTTGTTATTTCTTCATGATTCTATATTGTTTAATGATTTATGACATGTTAATGCCTTTATCTCACGAGGTGAGGTCCGGATTTCAATGTATGTGCATATATGTATATTAGTACGTATGTTAGCGATGGTATGTAAGTGGCTTTTGCCGTTTGGTTTTAGGCCCTATCCTGTGTGTTTTACTGTGCCTGTTCTGATGTGGGCGAAGAGGACATTTTCCTGTTTTGCTCATTATTTATACAGAAAAAAAGGAAGAACTGCTGTCCACAATGACGGCAGGAAAACATGTTCAGCTTTCGCTAGCCCAGCGTTTTTTCAAACCTGAGCCTGGAACAAAAACGGCTTCCAGTTGGGTGCATATTGACTTAATACAAAAGAAATGCTATTTAGCGTGTTCTTTTTTTTTTTGACACGCATATGAATCAAAATCACGGCACAGAAGGCTCAGACCAGCTGCCTTTGTGGCACAGTTTCGGAGTATGCGCTCTCTCTGTGTCTGGTTGGCCAAAGAGAGCGTTAGCTTAATCAGGCGGTACTGTAGTTAGTCATGGCCATGTTCCCGAGAGGGAAAAGAGGAAAGCATGCCTTACCGCTTCCTGGCACCGAACGTTTGCGAAACGCTAGACTAGGCTGGATTGTTTTGGTAAAACTTTTGTCAAATGGTAGATCTTCCAAAATCCTCCCCCCCCCCCCCCCCCGCCACCCTAAATGATGTGGAAATGGTCCGGTTCGACCGCAAAAAAAGCAGCAGTCCCTGCCTGTCCAGTGTTTTCTTAATCCTGTCCCCAAAAGTTGAACTGTCCTAAACAACTGGGTCCCTCTGGTGTTCAGGGAGATGTCAATGTATAGATCACCTCTGTGTCTTTCAATGAAGTGCTTCCGGGCTACCTGAAAAAGTCCACGTCCTCATCTCCATCATCGTCGTCATCCTCTGCCTTGTGAAAGCTCACTAAGATTCCTTTCATTAAAGTCGCAGTCCAACCAGAATAGCACAAAAACACAATTGTCGAATGACTACATCATTGTTCTGTTTCGGGTTCGTTTGACAGCATTTAACATATGTTTAGGTCTCTCGCTCTCTTTCTGTCTCTCGTACGGCGGTTGAATGCCGTGTCCGGGGTCACGTGTGTTTATCCCATCGACATTGTCCTCTCTGTGCTCCCATTGTTCGGGTCTGGTCCTGGACATCTGCTCCAGTAGCGAACGAGAGACGTTCAAGCTTTAAACCAGCCCTGTCTTCTCCCAGGATGCACTCTCCTTTTGATTTCCCATGGTCCTGCTCACTTTGTGGATCTACGGAGGTGATCGCTGTGTTTTGGACGTCTTCAGTGGAAGGTTGGACTCGGACGTCTGCTGCTTACCGGGTGCGACGGGACAGGGGACCAACCGTCACCCCGTGCCAAGGTGGCCCTGCTTCTGCTCCAGTGACTACAAACCAAACCCCCCGTACTGTAACCTCCCGTTCAGAACTGACTGGCCGTGAAGCGATCTGGTCGACGACGTCACGCCCGGGGGGTTGGAAAGCCTCCGTTTTGGGGTCCGCTCTGAGACTTGTGCCAGTACCTCGAGGCAGAACCGCGGGCAGAAAACCCACTGTACATATATTTAAAAAGCAAATAAATTCCTACTGATCTCTTTTGACAAACTGGAGTCCGCTCCTCTTTCTCTGTCTCTGTGTTTTCTGCGTTTCTGATTCGAAAACCAAAGTCCTGGAATTGGTGAATTAAAAAGCAATTAAAGCGCAACAATGTCCCAGTCATCTGGGCTTTCAACGGTAACCCTGCCGAGCCAGAGTCAGATTCGTTCCTTCATTAAAAGGCTATTATCCGGGGGGGGGGGGGGGGGGGGGGGGGGCTGGGTTGTGTCCAGGATTGGAGCGGCCTTTCTGGGGGCATGGGGCCAGAAAACTAGGGGCCTGACATCCACAAAGCCTCCATCTGGCTCTCAAGAAGATCTAGCTGCTGGGCTCTACTGTACCAGACCTTGTGAAAAAAAATACTATTTCCAAATACTTAACAAGTTAAGACAGTGAAACCAATAGATTGGTACCCTAAGGTCTAATTACAAGGATAATAGCAATTACATGGGCAAGTGAGTGGAACAGGATCTGTGGTAGGAATCACACACAGCGGACGACAAAAGGAAGAGTTCTTTAATCAGGTCTCTGCACTTTTGAGGTTCTTGCTGTTTAATTGTAACTTGTCTAACTACATGCTCTTATTATTCTTTCCTTTGGGACTTATTTGGTTTTCACAATGTATGCTTCATGTTTGGCTACCCCCAATGTTTTGGGCTATCTCGTTGTTATGATCAGTGACCTACGCAGTTTTGTAAAACTCTCTTGGAAGTCGCTTTGGATAAAAGCGTCTGCTAAATGCATAAATGTCTCCAGGAATACCAAAAACAAGAAATCCACACTGGGAAAACAACGAAAACATGTAAGTTCTGGGTTAACCCCAAGACAAGGGCAAATAAACCACATACTCCAGGATACTCCACTAAATAATCCAGAAATCTGTAGTCCGACACCAACAAGGATGAAGGAGTCCTGCAAAATAATCTGGCAAAGAGGATTTAAAAGGAGAGACCAACAGCAACAGGTGAACATTACAACAGTAACAAGGTCATGATCAGCTACTATGACTACACACACACACACACACACACAGGGGGAGGGGAAAGGAGGCTGATTAGGCCGGGAGTCATGACAGGATCTTAATCAGGAGAGAGTTCAGCCCATCCAACAGGGTTAGATACCGTCTACCTGGAGTTGAAACAGCGATGTGAGTAAGTCATGTGATACCCTTGATCAAATCTCCTTTGAACCAATAGCCCTTTTTACGAGCAATATCAGAGGGCTTCACAGATGCCCACAGATCAGCACCTATAACCTAAACCCTCATCGCTTCGAGATAAGGATTTTGGTTCAGGAGGGCCCATCCCATTTTAACTGCACTCGATGGAGTAGTTGAACCCGTGACGTCCAGAGCCTTGTGGTAGGCCAGACAAACCGATTGAGGGGTTTACGGCATGTTCGATGTTGACGTACTCGCGCCGGCGGCCGAGGAGTTTGATTTTTGTTTGTCTCATATGGAGAACAGACGTGTTTGCTTAGCTGCGGCAGGATTTCTGCCTCATTTGGTCATCATACAGAAGTATGCAAGCCGTTACCCCACCGTCCTCTCTCGCTGGGTCGGAGCAGATGTGAGCGGCTACGGCAAAGCGTGGAGGTTGTAAACTAAAGGGCCACCATATAGGTTTAGCAATTTGTTGTTATCGGGGAGCAGGTACGAAGAGCTGAAAGATGACTTTTCGACTCGTTTTGGCACAATGAGTATTTTAGTTTTCTCCGGCAGCTCCAACGTGAAAATGGCCACGCGTTCACCGGTGGACGTTGTTAGGGGAGCAAAGGTGAGCGTCCCACCTCAACCCTTTCCACAAAGGGAACGACCGCGGCCGAATGCGGTCGAGGCAAAGCCGAGTTCGCGAAGGATCAGTCGCCGTTCGTTGAGCAGAAATCCTCCTCTCTGCAGTCAAGGTTATCATCGCGTGGGAATCGAGCCGTTTCACTGGCCTTGTCTTGTGTGTATATACGACATGTGTGTTCAACATAACCTCTGCAGTGAGTTAGAAGGGGGAGCCGTTCCAAATCCTGACAGGTCATTGTATATGTCTAAGGTAACAATAAAAACAATATGCGTGCTATGTGCGTGCTGGCCCCTCGCTCACATCGACCTCAACACACAGCTGTGTTTATGATCTTTCCTCCCAAGGCTGCTCGTCCTGGTCTACACCCCAGCCCTAGCCCTAGGCCCTGATGCAGCATTAGGCCTAGCCCCGGCCCCAGCCTCAATTCGATTCCCAGCCCTAGCCATAGGCCTGACTGCAACCTTAACCCCAGCCCCATCTCCTTATCCTATATATCTCCCATACTCCTAGACTTAGCCCTAGGTCTAGATGCAGCCGTAGTCCCAGCCAAAGCCATGGACCTGACCACAACTTTGGCCCCCAGCCCTAGTCCCAAATCCAGCCCTGGTCCTAACTCCAGCCCCTGTCTACCCCTAGCTACAACCACAACCCAAAGGTTTGACCCAGTGGTCCAATTTAACACAAAGCCTTAATGACTTTGTGGTCTACACCCACATCCACACACAGAAACACGGTATAGCCGAATCACACAAGACACACGACTGTTTTAATCTGCCTTCCTTTGTCTCGCACTGCTGCAATACACAAGCATGGTCACTTTGAGCGGAGGAAGTGAGCTGTGTTCAAGTTTGTTCGTTCGGGCGTGGACCTGGATGGTTGCACGGCCATGTTTACTGTATGTTTCAACGGATTTTTACGTCCCCTCAGATGAATGGTACACAGCATACATCATAGATGGTCAGTTTGAGTATCAGTCCAATCTCCCTTGAAACCAAGATCACGAAAAAATAAACAAGGAAAAAAGCGCCTTCTGGCTCAGTCTCCACACCACGGACCCAAGTGTAAGATTGAAATTTATTACCGTTTAAACGTTTGCCACGGAGTACGGGTCTGGAATTTCCATTTAGCCTTCATTTGTCAAGAAAAGGAACTCTCTCCCTGACAGTTTTTGGAATCTGCTGCTTTTCGTTTTTTAATCGTTAGCATGTCAGCGGCGTAAAAGGGAACCGTTGGGCCTTTAAGAGTTTGGAGCCAAAACGCCATGTATGGCAGTCTTGTAATTACGCAGTTTGATAAGTCTCATTCTCCTCCCGAAATGCCAGAACCTTCCATGAGAAAACATTCCAAGTAAGCGCACCCCACAAAATACCTTGTTTGCATCCTCATTGGTCAAGGCTATTTGTAGTTCAACTAGGACGTTTAAGCCTCTAAACATTGCAGTAGGTTTGGCTTACCGTGTTACTGTCGGCTTATGAGGAAGTGCCTTTACATTCTCACTTAGGCTACCGTGTGTGTGTGTGTATGCAGTGCGCAGTGTTCGAGGTTTGGGGCCGTGCCTAGCCCTGATTAAGACTTATAAACCAAAACGTTCATAGTCTAAATGTTGTGCTCATTAAGGTTGCGGTGCAGGGTGTGATACCTGGTGGACTGCTCCAGCACGCCATCTCAGAAGAGGCTTTGAGCGTGAGAGAGAAAGCGAGAGGTGGAAAAACAAGAGAGAAGCTGTCCTGAAAATAGCCGCTGTGTCTTAATTGCAACCTTGAAGCCTCGTTTTGTTTTTTTATTAGCCTCCCTTTTCTCTGTTCAACCTCCTTTTTTGCTCTGACCTCACCCTCCCCCGCGCCCCCCGCCTTCTCTCTATTCTGTCCTCCTTCCTACCTCCTTTTCCCTCTCCTCCCCAACTTCATTATCAAATGTATTCTCCCCTCCCTCCCTCCCTCCTTGCCGCTCTCTCCTCCTCCCCTCCTCCCCCTCCCTCCTTGCCGCTCTCTCCTCCTCCCCTCCTCCCCCTCTCTCCTCCCCCTCTCTCCTCCCCCTCTCTCCTCCCCTCCTCCCCCTCTCCCCCCGAACCCTCATCCTCTCTTCCTCTTTATCTCCCTTCCGTTCTCGTTTTGGGACGCGTTTGAACTGTTAACTCTGAGCGAAGGAGCAAAGGCTCCATCTGGACACTTTAATGAGGAACTGCGTAGGTGCTCGACGCCATCTTCTAACAACCCTGACCCTCCCAAACCTGCGTGGCAGCCCTCGCTTCAGACAAGCGAGCCTCACGGAACGGCCATTATTGTTTGAGCTTGTAGTCGTTCAGAGACGGGAAAAGACTGTGTAAGCACCTGAAAGATATCACTCGGGCTGTTCGGCCAGGACAATCTGACATAGGACTTCCTCTTCTTGCACATTTCTCTTTGGAGAGATCAGATTATCATGCAAAGTCGAAATTCGAAGAATTCGCTTGGTAGTTTTTTCTTTTGTAGTTTGCTTCTAGAACCCGCGTCTGGGTAAACATCGGATTTGTTATTTCAAGGGCTGAATGCCAGAGATTATCTCCGTTTTAGACTCGCAGTCCTAATGCAATGGAAAACACGATACGGGAACGTTTCGATGCAACATCTCTGTTTCCCATCTCGTCCAGTGGAGCTTGGTTAGTTTGCCTACGTTGGCTGTGAGGGGACAGTAAAACTAGCATAAAACTCTCTGCTATCATAGAACAACACTCCTTAAATGACCTTCGTTCCATCCGCATCGCCCTTTCTTCTACTTTATCGAGACAACTCCTTCGCCTCAGTGTGCTGCTCACAACACACGCAGATCTCTGTCTTTCACACACACACACACACTAACACACACACGCATGCTAACAGACACACACGCATCATTACAATCTGTGAATGTGCAGATTAGGCATGGCCAGAAGCTTTCTGACCCCCCCGACACCTGTTTCCTTTCAGCTTCAATCACGTAACCAGGTTTTATCTCCACCCGCAAACCCCCCTCAAACCCATTCGGCGACTTATCGAGCCCTCCAGCCACTCCGAGGACTCTCCATCTCCTCTCGCCAAAGCGTCCAATCACACAGCGCCGACTTCCCCCTTGAGCCGCAGAGGAGAGGTGAGAATCGAAAGCATGACAGCGGCAAACGAGAGAAGCGCATCGACGTTTACACATTCATGTTATGTTATGTGTGTGTGTGTGTGTGTGTGTGTGTGTGTGGGGGGGTTCAACTTAGAAGGGGGTCTAGATTCCAGTTTGGTTCCAATCCTGACTAGGGGTGACACACTAGTTCACACAGCCCTCCAATACCTTACACACACACACACACATACACCCACACACACATACATACACACACATGCTCCGTTTTGGTCCCCCGAGGGTCCTATTTAGAGGTGTGCTGTGTACTCTGCTTCCTACTCTGTGTGACGAGCTTTTCTGTCCAAGCTACTTGCGTGACTAACAGAACAGGAGGATGGAAAGCAGTCAGAGACCCTTTCTGGCTCAGGCTCTGACTAACTATTTTTAGTGAGCTTTCACTTTTTCTTTTTCTTTCTTTCTTTGCGGGTTGGAGAAAAAGAAGCAACAGTGAAAAAGTGACAGGAGAGAGGAGCCAGCTGAGCCTGAGTGAGCCTGGTTCTCATTTGGGCTGACCTAGCCTCACAGGACTGCCCTCGCTGTGTCACACACTTTCTCTCTCTCACACACACACACGCACGCCTTCGCTCACACACACACACTCTCTCTCTCTCACACACTTTCTCTCTCGCTGACCGACATACTTTTTCTCTCTCTTTCTCTCACGCATTTTCTCGCTCGCTCGCTCACACACACACACACTTTCTCTCTCACGCACAAACATACTGTACATGAAAACAGAATGTTTCACTCTGTTTCTCTCTCTCTCTCTCTCTCTCTCTCACTCACACGCACACAAACTTGGGTTAGAGGAGCGAGGGAGAGATAGAGTGGAGAGGAGGCAGTGAATCACAGCCACCTATAGAGACCTGCTTCTTACACTCTGACACCGTCTCCAAGCTGCTATTACTGGTTTGACGTCAACAAGAAATGCTCAGTTTGAGCCAATGGATCTATTTCTGTCTTGAGTATAACGTGTGCAGGTTTGTTTGGGCTTGGTTTGAAACAAATCTAATCAGTTCTGTGTGTTGAAGCGACCCCAAACAAAAGTTCAGTGTTCTGAGTTTCCAGAAATTATGTGAAATAATAGATTTTTGAATACTAACGATTTACAGTAAAGCACTTTTTCAACAAAGGCACAAAGGTCAACTTTCGCAAATAAATTAAGCTCTATTTGTCTTTCTTCACGGTCTTTTCCTGAGGAATGTCTCCACGAATCGGCACTATGTATCAACGCAAATGATGGTTAGTTTTGGTTCGTTCGCGTTCATCAATCAACGTTGCAACACTAGCGACGGCGTAACAAGCGTTTGAGGGTGACGCGCGGGGAGAACGAACGCACGACAATTGGAGATGTGGACGTTAAGTGAGACCGGCGGCAAAGCGTCGGGTCACTGGGAAGCAGCCAGAGGGTGTGGACTGTAGGAGAGAAGAACAGGACTACAGTGGTGATGTGGCCAGCACACAAAGAACCACTCGCTGTACACACACACACATGCGCACGCACACACACATAAAGAAGGGTGTGGGATAGTCTGGCCGTTACTTTACTAATGCTTTTATTTGGACTGATTATTATGGGCTGTCGTTGCTAGGCTCGGGTTCAGAGTTCACATGGATGGCACCCAGTTGGAGGGGAATGCAGGAACGAAAAGGAAGAGAGACAAAGGAGGCTGGTGAAGGAGTGCCAGGATTATTCCGTCTTTCCTCCACACCGGCCCTGCAGGCTCTCCGTGGTGACGTCAGCAGGGGAGCTGCGCCCGAAACCAGGCTGCCTGTCAGGCTTCTAGTCTGGGAGGATTGTCAGGATGTCAACCACAGCTTTGGAGGACTTCAGAGCAAAGTTGTAAACTCCCTCCAATACTCCCTTTCCCTCTCCCCCCCCCCCCCCAGTCCCCCCGCCCCACCCCTTCCCTGTCTTTTTCTCTCCAGCTTTTCTGGTTCTTTTATACGTTTTCAAGCTTGGAAGGCTTCTTTGGTCACTCAATCAATCTGCTGTATCTCTCGGCCATCTCTCTGTTTCTCTCGCCCCCCCCCCTCCCCAGTACTCCCGTTACTGCTTCTCTCCCTCTGCTCCTCTCTCTCTTTGACCTTTGCCCTTACTCCCTCTTCTCCTCGTTCACCCTGTCGAGAAGTGAGCCAGAGGCCTAGAGTAGATATGCAACTAAAGAAAACACAGTTGAACTAACAGCCAGACTCGCAGAGGAAAAAGCAAAAGGACAACAAAAAAAACTCCACCAAGCCTTTAAAAGGGGGAAAAAAAGCTGTTGGAGTCTTATAATGTTCCACTGTGACAGCTATTATATTATATTGATTTAATGTTGGATGGATGAAGAGATACGTCTATAAGCACTTTTTCTCTCTTTAGGATGGGGGTGGGGGTGTGTGTGGGGGGGGGGTGCAATATGAGAAGGCCGTCGTGTAAAACAGACCCCGCTGACCAGATGTGTCGTAAACGAGGCCAAACAGAGAGCGGGCCTGTTCGATCGCCGTCCCTTCGTGACGCCCTGACTACGTCGCGCTTCTCCTTTCTGACAGAGGTGCGCCTCCGCGAGCATATCCAGGTCCACAGATCGACCTGTTTTCCTCCTGCAGGTTTTTCAAATTGAATAAAAAAATATTAAAAAATAAATAAAAATAAAAACCATCCCAGGTCTTCCTGCTCTCACGTGTCGGGGTACGACCCGCATTCCGTTGGCGTGACGTAGGAGAGCTCTGCCGCTCCTGCGCTCACGCGTGTTAACGTCAGTCATGGCATCAATAAGAACAGGGAGAATCAGCAGAGAGACGGAGACTCAGAGGCCCACCTACTCTCCGCGGAGGAAGCCTGCGGACTCTGATACCGTATCGGCTTTTTGAGTCGAGTTAGAAAGGAAAACAAAAGTAAAGAGAAGAGATTGCACCCTGCGAGGGCAGAGCAACGTTTTTGACTGCAGACTAAGGAGAAGTGGCTTTGTTTGTTTTTTTCAGTTCGACGATTTAAAGGTCTCTGGTTGTATGAAATTGAAAAAAGGATGGTGTACAGAGAAACTGTTTTTTCTGTGAATTTAAGAAAATATAAGCCTACTGTTGATAGGCCCAGTAGCTTATTTTTCCCGTTTCCTACATTTCCAACGAACTACTGTCAACTGGGTGATGGTAGCAGATGACAAATTATCTTTCATAGTTGATCTGCTTCTCTCTCTTCTTTCAAAGTCACCTGTCACAGACTCGGGCCCTGTTCCGCCCATCACATTTCCAAGATGGCCGCCTGCCTACCTCCTCGGTTTTTCATGTGGCGTGTGTTCAACCCCTTCCCAGGAACCTCCCTCGGAAAAAGCTCCCGAGGTTTTATCGTTTGAACGTGCACTAAGTGCTCCAGAAACAGTGCAACGACACCCCCATCGGTTTACCCTAGTAATTATTATCATTCCTCGACGCAATAAATACTCTCTGATAACAGGCCGTAAAAAAGGGGTTGAGTATTAGGATAACGAAAGGCAGATCTCTGAATGGAAGCTGAGAGAAGGCTTTCTGCACTCCCTCTAAATGGGAACCCTTCTTTCTCTCTGCTTTTATTAAGTCTGACTTTAAAATCCCCAGCTCGCCCTTCAAACCGGGCCCAGTTAGAGGCTGCCTCGTGGGGCCCCTGCCTCCCAGCAAAGAGGGCTTAGCTGGATATACCGCCGGTATTTACTGTGATTTGCATTTGGTTGATGCTGAACTGTCGATGGTCAGATGTTCTTTTTTCTGTCCTTTCTCTCTTTCCCCAGGCTTCTCTCACTGTGTCAGTCTGTCTCTCTTTCTCGCTCTCTCTGTTTCTTTCTCTGTCTCTCTATCTCTATCTCGGTCTCTATCTCTCTCTTTCCTTTCCATTCCTCCCCAGCTCCTTAAGTTGATTTGGTTTTCGATCTACAGTACTGTAGAAGAGGATGGATCATTAACCGGAACTCTTGACTTTATTAGCGTCGGAGCGTATCTCAAGCGAAAAGCGAAACTTCAATGGAACATTTCCGAAGTCCCCGGGAGAAAACTGCTGATGATACGAACGATCAGAATTGGATTCACAAAGTCGCCCGTGGTTTCCAGACTCCCCACAGACTGAATCCTCCCCGCTCCATGTCTTCAAAGCTGATCCACATGTCTGTAGCGAAAGGCTAGCAGGAGAAGGAAGTGCTGGGACCCCTCCAAGAGAAATGTCTCTCATTTACTATTAGACATGGCAAACTCGTAGCTTTGCAGAAGAAGGGCTCGGAGATAAAGCAGAACGGGGAATTAGGGAGTGTTTAAGTCGAAAATTACTTGAAGCTAGGAGAAGCAGATATGTCGGTTCCAAGCAAAGCAGGCTGATGTGTCTGTGCTCTGATGCCTGTCTCCTCAGCCGAGCAGGGGGACTTGTGTGAGAAAGGTCCAACGTCACTTCCTGTCATTTATAACCATCAGTTGGACAAAGCCTGTCAGGACATACTGGTTGAAAATAATGGAGAGGTGAATCTTTTTTTCCAGAAAACTTGTGCTTCAAATGTTATACGTAAGGGATCGCAGCTGCGTTAGTGGCGATGGATTGAAAAGAAAGGATAGACTATTTTGCCCTCCAGCTGCTCTCATCATATGAATGCAACCTTTTATGGACAGTTTGTATTTGTTTTTTTGTTCTGATATTTTTCCTTCTGTCTGTAGCTTGGAGCTATGATGTTAGTGCAGGGCAGCTTGCAGTCTAGAATCACAGACAGAGTCTGTGTCTTGATCAGGCAGTACACCTAGGTTGGTTTAGAACAAGCACATAGATCTGGGAATATAGAACGTGACTTTTACTTGTTTCCAGGGCAGCGTGAGATATGAATATTGAATGATATTGTAAATCATTTCGGATTGTAAGAATTAATCGTCTGTTTGGAGTTTTCTTTGAAATGGCTGAGTCACCCCAGCTGCTGCTGTGCTGGGCCAAGCACTCCCGCGTCTGATTGCACCTCGATGCCGAAGGACCCCCCGATCTCTCCCAGGGCGTCTCTCGCTGTGCCTGTGAAGAAAAGGAGGAGGACACTGTGGTTTGGCTTCCTTGAGCACCGCTGAGCACTCAAACCACGAGATCTCCTATTAGAATTCCACCGTTGAGCAGAGAGAGAGCGAGGGAGCGAGATAATGAGCGAAGGAGAGGGAGAGAGAGAGATTGGCGGGAGAGATGGCGATCCTATTATAGAAATTATTAAAGCAGTGAGGTTTGATGGCTTCAACAATGGCGGTTTTGGCTGATACTTTTTCGGTTTGGTTTCGATGATTCATAACTGTGCCAAGGTTTTATTTGATGTTCTATGTCGGGGATTTGAAAACCACAATACGGAGATCAAAAGCTCTAAAACAATCTGCCCAATCAAAGCAGGAGTGTAACAGAGTAAATGTATACAGCCACTAAATAAATCTACCCAATCAAAGTAAAACAGAAACAGATTGATTGTTTATGTACAGGAAACGAGGTGTGAGCTGACTTTGCTAGAATATTCCGGAGGTCACTGCTGGACAGTGGCCACAGACGAACTGAGTATAGGAACGTAAAATTGAGGTTAGATGCCTAATGGTCCGTGAGCGATGCAGACGAAAGAGTCTGGAGGATCACGTCACATTCGATATCAGGAGGTGTCCCAGCGGCCCTCTTCCAAGTCCCAAGTTCCCGTCCCATCCAAGAAGTCCAGGGGGTGTCCACAACCTCAGTGCCAGGACTCCCCCCCCCCCCACCAACCCTCCTCACTCCCTCACTACTCCCTTCCTCCATCTCCCTCCCCCTTGCTAATCGCCCCCAACTCCCACTCATGCCACTGCCCTGTTTTTATAGGAGAGAGATGAATCCACGGGGGTACTTTTATCTTGCTTAAAGGCAACTGTCGTCTTCAATTATATTTTCGACGGAAGAACAAAAAGTCTCTCTGTTGGCTGATGAAGGGAAACATATTACTACTGCAGAGGGGGGGGGGGGGGGCGGGGGGGAAGAGTGCGTATGAGTGAAAAATGTACTCCTGTGTGACAGTTTTATTTGCCTGTTCCCAACACTGGTCTCCAATGGCTTGGTGCTCTACAAAACACGGTGTCGGATTTCGCCGATGCATTTTGGGTAATCCTCCTGAAGTGTGGGCTTCGGTCCATGTCAGGCTAAACTGCGGAGTGAGCGAAAGCCGGAGAGGGGGAGGAGAGAAAAGGGGGAGGATGGATAGAAAAGAGAGTGAGAGGAAAAGAGGAGAGCGAGAGAGCGAGAGAGAGAAAGACTGAAATATAGAGCGAGGAGGGTTGGAGTAGATGCTGTTTCTATAGCGGAAGGCAACTTGACGTACAAATGTCGTCTGGACAGTGTCCAGGTTTGTCACGGAACCACTCAAGTGAATCTCCCTTCTGGACTAGTAACATGCAGAAGGGCCCAGTCAATGATACCTGTTATCACATCTGCATTGTGTGTTTCCTGCGTAAAATTGTTTTGTACATCCCCTTTCTATTACCCAGTGCTGTACATTTTTATGGTTTGAACCTGTTGTATTTATTTGTGGTTTAGGGTTCCTTAGTTAGGATCCTATTGTGTTTGTTGGCATTCTTCGTATTATTATTCTAGTAATGTATTTGGCCCAATAACTCAAGATCTCCTTGGTACAACGTTTTGAAAATTGGCACATTGATACAACAGGCCATGACTACCCCCCACACCAAGGACGGCCCACATGACCTTAGGGGGCGCCAGTGGCCACGCCCAAAGGTCCCATTTTCACCTGTTGCAGTTTTGTTACCTAGTTCTGAGTTTTATCACCTGCGTTTTTGTTTGTTTTCATATTTAAGTCTCTGTTTTGTGTTGAGTCTTGGTCAGTTGTTGCTAATGTCTTTGAGTGTCCCTGCAGTTGCTTTATTTTGCAAAGTAGAACACGAACAAGTGACGTCCTTCTTTTGGTGACCCTGCCTCTCTCTCCTGGGTTGTTTCCCGCACTCATCGTGACACCTACCTACAAAAACTAAACGGGAATTGTCCAAAAGCACATGTATTTAAATCATATGTGGTTTGGATTAGTGGTGTTGAACAATAAGGTATTGTGTACTGCGTGTCCGTGAAAAAGGAAAAAAGCTCGACTCTGGATATTGCATCTTCATACATCCTCGAGTGCACCACTGTTTGGGGAGTCCCAAGCCAGTCTGTCTCTCTCTACAACGGGTCAGGGCATTCATCTGCTACGATATGTAGATGAGGTTTGTGGACGTGGTTTATAGATGCTTTCTGGGAATAAATTCAAAACACCCCAGTGCCTCACCTTCAGTATTAAGTATCAAGGAGTTTTGGCAGGGGGCTTGCATTGTCAGCAGTTGCTTTTCAATACCACTTCTCTCTTTCTCTCGCTCGCTCTCTCTCTCGACCTCCTCTCCTCCTCCTCCTCCTCTTCCACACCTCTCTCTTTTTCTTTCTCGCTCAGGTAGTAAGGGATAGGCCTTTTGCGGTGTGCATAGTTCAGATGAACTGGATTCCTGGCAGTGCAGTGCAGTGTGGACCTCTCCAAAGAGGACCTGTACAATGTTGCGCCGTCCGTGAACGAGAGAACGAGAAAGAAGGAGGGGTGAGAGGAGGGGTGGAAAAACAGAGCGAAAAAAAAAAATCCCAAAATAAAAAAACGATCCCACAGGCTACATGTTGGAATAAGATGGATGGGGTGAGAGCAGAATTCCATTTCATGATAGGGGACCCCAACGTCCTAAGGTCAGACTTTCGCCCTGTTGTTTTTCCCCTCTCTGCCATTTTTCCGCTCGGTGCAAATTCCTCCCGACACGTCGGCAGGTAGAGAATGCCTAAATCAACTGGAGCGATGAAAAAGTCGGGGGAAATTCCAGTCGTGTCGTTGGGGACCGGTGGGGGCGCCGAACTGAAACTGCTCATCTGGACTGAAGGTGTTGAGGTCAGGGCCCCCAGATCTGCGGAGAATTCCATCCGTTACACACAATTGAGCTGAACACTTTACGTGGATTTCTTCTGTGAAACATCCGTCGGTGAACACAACGTACCTTACGTTCTGAATGTCTGGAATGTACTATTTTCTGGATTCCAAAACAGACTTAATAATGCACCGCACAGTAGGAATGAGTTACAGGCGAGGTATTCTAGTAGGGGGCCAATCCCATGTCAGCACAGTCTTAGCATCACAGTCAATGGTAGCAAATCACCACAAACACAAACACATCAGCGTAGTAAATCTGTCTCTCCGTAAACTCTCACACGATCTCCTCGCAAGAGAAGTCTACGTTTGGCTGGTCCCAAGATGGACCCTGTCTGGCCCCTGCGTTGCCCCCTATCTGACCCTTATCTGACCCCTGTTGGGCCCGGTCTCTCCTTTGACCCTAGATACAGAAACTGGGACTTGGTCTTCTGAGGACAGAGTTTGGAAGAATGCTATTCAAGTTTAGAACGTTGGTTTCGTTGGTTAGGGAGTCAGATGGCTGAGCGGTGAGGGAGTCGGGCTAGTAATCTGAAGGTTGCCAGTTCGATTCCCGGCCGTGTCAATTGACGTTGTGTCCTTGGGCAAGGCACTTCACCCTAGTTGCTTCGGGGGGAATGTCCCTGTACTTACTGTAAGTCGCTCTGGATAAGAGCGTCTGCTTGTAATGTAAATGTAATGTAAATGTTTCAGAGACTCCCTGTTGGCCTGACGCTGTGCATGTGTCTGCTTCCACACAGGAGAAGTTGAATCCAAACACGTCCATGGATGGATGACGATCACTCTCAAAAAGGACATCCAAAACAGCCACAGTACACAAACAGGGACACAAACTAACAGAACCCATAGCTTAATAACATTAGATACTGCCCTTGCATTCGGTGTGGAACATGATTTAGCCAGCTTCATCCCCCCAAAAAGATTGTGGGTGGGCGTCGTTTCCACTGAGTGAGTTCGACCGATGCAGCTTGGTTACATGTGGGTATGTTTATACATACGATGTATGTAGTGTGTGTGCATGCTAGGGCATGTGTGTATGTGCGTGCGTGTGTGTGTGCACATGTGCATGTGCACGTATGTGTGTGTGTTTCAGAGAGCCAAACCTCCCAGACTATCACTCATGACCTGATCTGTGTGTGTTTGGAGAGCCTCGCGAGGCGCTGATTGCATCTGTATTTACAATACGCTATAAATACATACGCAGATCACTTTACAGTTCCACCCCCTCCCCCTAACCAGAGGGTCTAACAGACGCCCCCCCACGCACTCCAGGGGCCTGGGCCTGCGCTGGAGCGAGGCCGGGAGGAGGCTGGGGCGAGGCTGGGACGAGGCTGAGAGAATAGAGGTCTGCTCGGCTGTTTAGCTGCAGAGTGGAAGCAGAGAGGAGAAGCCAAGGGTTGGGAGGGTCTTCCTCCTCCTCCTCTTAGATTAACATCCCTGGTCCTGGTTTACTCTGAGATCATGCAGCAAGCCCGCGGACACAGGACTGACGTCAGACGCGAACAATCAAACTCCGATTCCAGGCATCCGTCTCCGATCGTCGACGGATTTCGACCCGCGTGAGGTCATTCCAACCCGCGGCGTTCCCACCGCTGTCATCCGCATCACGGTCCAACTCGCCGTCCGAGGCCCGGGGACGGCCGCGGGCAACGCGCTCGTTTGTGACTCATTGTTTTCGCTCCAGCCAGAACGTGTGTCAGCTGACCTCTTGTTGAGCAACGGCGTCGAATCAGGCGTCTTGTTGTGTGTTTCTCCCCTCTCACGCTCGCGCTGCCTCTGTGGAGGGTCCGCCTGTGTTCAGACACCCTCCGCTAGAACGTGGCTGACCTCACCGTGCCAACACCATCCCGGGAAGAAGGCCTAAACACAGTAGGGGGTCAGGGTTGTAGGGTGCATGTGTGTGTGTGTGTGTGTGTGTGTTTTCGTGTGTTCATGTGTGTCCAAGCTGCTGTTGGAGCATCAGAACTGACGCTGGAGAAAGCTGGAACGGGCCCAGAAGCGTAGAGGAGAGCAAACATGAGCCCAAGACTTCAAATGGAAACTATTCCAGACTAGGGCCCCATCTGCTTCTACTTTGGAGTCTGAGTCCTCACCTAAATAAAGATCCCTCCTGAACGCTTTTACTGCCTCTCTCCCTCTCTTCTCTCTCTCTCTCTCTCTCTCTCTCTCTCTCTCTCTCTCTCTCTTCTCTCTCTCTCTCTCTCTCCCTCTCTCTCTCTTCTCTCTCTCTCTCTCTCTCTCTCTCTCCCTCTCTTCTCTCTCTCTCTCTCTCTTCTCTTTCTCTCTCTCTCTCTCTCTCTCTCTGACACACACTATCTCTCCCCATGTATATCCCCCCTATCCAATTTCTCCTCTTTTTTCATGATCTTTCTCCCCTCCATGTCCTTCCTCTGCCGCCCCTCTCTCTTCCTCTCCCCGTTCCATCCATACCTGCCCGTGATCACACCCTCGTTGAACCCCTCTTGTGACCGAGCTGCTGAAACGACCGAGATGTGAGCGGCCTCTGTCTCCCCTCCCCCCCCCCCCCCCCCCCCCCCAGCTCACTCGGTGTTGCAGATAAAACTGTCCCCCGGTGTTACAAGTGAAAGTGTCCCCGCTAAGGCCCAGATCGGATCCCACTTATGTGAAACATTAGGGTTCGTTTTTTTATCGTCACCGAAGGACTTTGAATTTGAAGTGGAATTCCCTTTTTTTTTCGCTCTCTTTTCTTCTCTTATAGGCGTTTTCTGTGTAGGTCAATGGATGTGTAGTTCCTTCCTGCTGGACCCTATTTCCT